>NC_034419.1:18353276-18630660 GCF_002078875.1 Numida meleagris
TTTTTTTTTTTTTTAGTTATTGTGCTAAACTTAATGCTGTTCTAACTACAGTGCTGAATAAAATTAATGAGAGGCTGGGGTTACCCTGTGATTCAAAAGTAGCACAACCCCATTCTTCTGAAGCCATCAGTAGAGTACAGTATCTTGCAAAGCTAACATACAGTTTTGAAACTGCATTGAACTAGTTTTGTAATGCTGGTCTGAGGACTCAAACTGAGGAAAGGAGACCTTGAAGGATGTTAGTTGACTGTACTGTAATGTTGTATCAACTGATTTGAATGTTTTTGACTTTGGACAATGAGTTATCTTTTTTCTTTTTGTAGTAGTTGAAGAGGCTTAGGTAGAGCTAACAGGCAATAGAAATAAGTACATCCAGGTTTTTAGTGTAACAGACTAAATGTTAATTGTTCTTTTTATTATCTTTAGTAGACACTTTTGAAGAACACTAGAGTTTTGTTGCGCTTAAACCACCACCTCATGGTGTTTAATGAAGGCAGAGCTATAACAACTTTAGTTTCCTTCTGATTTTAGAAGTCACAATAATGTATTGGGTTTAGATGTCACTAGTTTGACTGGTGATCATGTTTTGACATAAAATATATCCAAAATATCATAGAAAAATATTGTGTTTTTTTCTTGATGGGATTACATTTCAACTAAGTTGTAGGGTTGTTTTTCTGTTGTTGTTTTTTATGCATTTATTTTAATAGTGTTTTCCCTGCACTGGATGCAAAATACTGAAAATAATTAGAAAATTAGGTCTGGATTTTAGACTGTAAGTTACATGCAGAATCAAAACTGTTTGGCATAAGGTACACAGCAAAAAAAAAAAATCAGTGTATAAAAAAAACCTTTTCTTTTTGTATACTTTTCTGTTTATATTCTGAGCTGAAATGCAAATGAAGCTGACATTTAGCTGTCATTACGATCAGTTAGGACAAAAACCAACTCAGTGCTCCCAAACTGAAAGAAAACCACCAAATCCTGGCATACACCTTTAAAAAAAAAATCTGAACGGGATTTATGTTCCTTCAAATGCAGAAATTAAGATAGCTAAACCTAACCAGACTGTAATAAGTTTGGGTCCAATACGGGACTGTAGTTTCACCAGGTCTAAAGTCAACTAGTACTCTGAGTATTTCACCAAATTAGTGTGTTAAAGTGGAAGACCTCAGCAAGCATTGGTGTTTGTGCGTGCACTGGGTGTAACATAAACGCATACCTGACAGTTGAACCTACAGAAGCTTTGTACGTTGTCTTTTCTGAATCCACTGGAGTTCTCAGCAGGACTGCGCACAGTCACAGCAGGGGGGGTTCTGGTGGAGCGTGTGGTTGCAGTTACACTGGATACCTGATCAGCAAGCACAGAGTTTTCTACGCTTTATGACCACTTATCGATGTGCAACCTTTTAAATGTTTTTACATGCCAAATGTTCTTAGTGAGTAAAAGTTAATTGTTACAACAATGGATGTGCCTGGATTTTGGGGTTGAAGTTTTTTTTTTGTTTTTTTGTTTTTTTTTTTAAACTCACTGATTTATCTAAACAAGAAAAATTCAGCACTCACCCGAAACTGCAGACAGACAGCTTCAGACTTCTCTCTCCCCTTCAGCCAACGGTCTGAAAGTGAACAAGTCAGCGTAGTTTTACTAAGAGTGTTTGGGTGCAAAACCCTCAGTCTCTCTCTCAGATACATGCCTTGCCGACTTGCATTTTGATGTAAAGCTGAATGAAGCTGTTAATTAAGCATTTAAATCAAGTACTTGTGCTACACACAATCTTTGATATGTTCATGAGATCTCACATTTTTAATCACGTGATAGTTCTGTGTTGGGATCAGGCAAGTGTCCTTTGGTCACGGAGAAGCAGCATGCTGGAAGCGTTTGTGTGTCACCTTCTCCCGTATTTATGTTAATGCAAAATCTCCTCTTGCCTTCTCCTTCCGAAAAGCTTAAGAGCAATAATTACCATCTTGTCTATATGCTATTCTAACCTTAAAACTGCCTCTACCATTATAACAGAGATGATGAATTAAAACTGAGATCTCTTTCACACTGAAGATTCACTGTACTTTTTCCAGAGAAAGGGACGCAGTGAGGACAAGCTTGACAGCAAAATTACAGCTTCCAACGTGCACGACATCATAAAATTGTCTTGAGAAAGTAATTATTGAGCAGGTGTCAGATGCTGCAGAGAAAGCCCCTTCCTGCAGCACTTGTGCAGCCGTGCCACAAACACTTGGTAACAACAAGCTTTCACCTGAGCCTCCTGTCCAACGGGTCGGCGTACGGGAAGGGAAGCAATATCTGATGTGTTCCTTGCCACTGGGGAAATTATGTGCCTGTTCTTCCCTGCAGACCTATTTGGCAGTTTTATGTCATTTGTTATCGTTATAGTGCAATGCTGTTAAAGAACAGCGAGAGAAAATGGCCTTATGACAGTCATACACTTCTGGATGCGCTGATCTGTAGTATTTCATGGGAGCTGATGTTGCTGGGGCTCTGGCAGAAACATGCAGGTTCCCTGAGAACAGCTCAACAGCCACAAGACCCTGTTAGTGCCACATATTATGCACATACAGCCACTAGTGACATGTATTTTCAGCCTTGTAATCTATCCCCTTAGAGCTCTCTGCAGTTCTCCTGGAAATTTTAAATTCTGCTAATAAAAGAAAAAAACAGTGGGTAAGAGATTAATGACATGTGGCATATAATCTTAGCAAATAACCTTCAACCTTGTCCTAGCAATTCTGTGCTTGCAGTTTGTTGTAAGCAAAAATAAAAATATTCTCTTTGCCTAATTGCCTTCAAAATATATTTGCATCTACCATTCACTACAGACAAAAACACCCCCAGTTTGCTCAGAACCAGAGGTCGAGCCTGGCTGCTATAAAGCAGCATAGGAAGGAACCATCGTTATCTTTCACTTGGCTAACCGTATAGAAATGCTATGTAAGAGCAGGTATCTCATACCCAACTAAACATTTGCAGTGTTACTTCCACATGATTGCCCAATAATAAACTATCCCTGTGCCCTGAAGAGCAAGTCTCTCATTCAAGTATGGTATTCAGTACTCTAGCTGCATCCGCTTTGCACCTCCTCACCCAAACCGTAACATCCTCGTGCATCAAGAAGGGATCTTCTCACCCATGGACCCACACTCACATTGGACATGGACTTGGACTGCAGCACACAGATAGCACAGACGTGGATTCCTGCTGCAGGATTTGCCTTCTCAGCACACCGCGCCGACATCCCGGCACCCAGCGGCAAGGTGGACGTGCCAACACTGCACTTCTTCACGGGAACCCCGAGTGCCTGCGCTGGAGAGAGCAAACGCTGCTGCACGCAGCCCGAGTTAAAATAATGCTGTTGCATCCCCATGGGAAAATCCTGCTGCCAAAACCCCAGATAAGATCTCCGCAGTGCCCCACAGAAGTGGATGTTTTATGTTTCCCAGAACTGCCACCCTTTTAATCCTTTCTTTTACTGCTCTTTCCAACTATGGACATCTTCATACTGGACAACTTTCATCCACCTGTCCCCAGCCCAGCCCTGCAGCATCTGCCTGTCCCCTCCTCCCCTCTGTCACTAGGGCAAACCCCGTACAGCCCTGCGAATCTCAGGATCTCATGAGAGGTCATCAAAGAACTTGGAATTTGTATTTAACGTTGCAGTTCCCTGCCAACCCTTCTCCCTTCACCTCCTCCTTACCCTGTTTTCCTCTCAACCATTTCCCTTCAGGGACCACAGCAGCAGCTGGCTGGCAGCAGGGTGCAGCACGCAGCTCACCTTGCAGCACGCAGCACTTGGGTGCTGCCCCTTTGCCTCCATGTTACTGCAAACGAACACAACTTTCCCTTTAGCAAAAAAGCTCTGTGTCTTCCCACGTCCCTCTGCTCCACATCTTTTTCCTTATTTTGAGCACATTATGAGCCTCTGTTACTTCTTCTACTGATATAAAGCAACAACGGGCTCATTTTTCTTTCCAGTGAAGGTGACTTACCTTAAAAATTTGTACTATTGTATATTTACGTCACGTAGACCAAAGGAATGCTGAATCATAACAGGTTTTGAAATACAAGAAATAAACACATTGAAAAATACAGAACTGATCATTAGTAGAATTTTCATAGGGAACTGAATGAGTTACGAACTTACATCTCATTAACTTCAGCGAATGCCTCAGCTCTGGAATCAGGTAAAGCAGATCCTAATAGCTTCACGAAGTGTTAACTTGCCTGAAATCCTTGGCAGCTCTTAGACATTTTCAGTGGAATTCCGTAACATGGATTATTTACCTATTTTTACAATGATCACTTGAAACCATAATCCTCATTTCAGTTATGGGAATGGTGAGAATAGGATTTAAATCCTCTCATCCTCAGTGTGGAGTTGCTGATTTTCAGAGATCTGAACAATGTCTACATCTTCAGCAGCTGCAGTTCCAGATTTCCGCTCACAACCACACACCTGGAAGAAAAATTCCGAGCAGATTTTTTATTTATTTTTTTTAAACAGCAGCTTTTCCCACTGCAGCCTGTTCTGCTGGACTTAATTCTAAGCAAGAAGTAATACGACAGAAAAGATCAGAGCAGGGAGAGAAGAAGAGCAATCACTGGAGTGTCAACCATGTCCAGATTCAGCAAAGGTCCTTTAATGTGGAAAGCCACAAAGACCACACAGCGCATTTAAGGACTGTGCAGAACCTAACAGTGCAGATCAGCTCATTGCTCTGCAACACAAACACACGCTCATAACTGATATTTTTGGTTTCAGGTATGAAATTATCCGCTTATACTTGAAACCCCGTTTGAAGACATAATAGTAATAATAAAAGGCTTTGGAGGAAAGGGTATGAGTAAACTCAAGCCTGACAATATCAGTGGTTTTGCTTGTATCGTCAGCTCCACAGACTTCTGCCAGCTGCTGGAGCACTCAGTCACAGCCAGCACGGGGTGCAGCCCAAGCACCGCGCTGCCCCGGGAGGAGCTCCCAGCACCAGCAGCACCTCCCCTCGCACAGCGCCGAGCCCTGGGGGTGCCCCTGTGCTGGGAGTGCAGCTGCAGCACAGCCAACACAGCAACTTCCCAACGCCGACCTGAGCGTATCTTGGGGAACACTGAAACGAAGGTGCAGATGTTTAAGTGCGTTGCTAAATAGCACTGCCAATGATCGTCTTCAATTGCAAGAGCTATTTAAGGCTGTTTGCGAGTCTCTAAATGGCAAACTAAAATTGGTTTTGTGGAAAATGATGTCGTTAGCAGTTACTGTACTGCTCCCCATCCTCCCGTAGCACGAAGTTCTGCTGTCACACATCGCACGGGACCAATGATGCAGGAGTGGCTTCTGTGCCTTCAAGTTCTTTCACGTCAAGACTGATGCTGACAGGGACTGGGAACGTTCAAGGTCATTGACCACAATGACCTTTTTCTAAACTAAGTTGGGAAAGACCGGGAGAGCTCCAGTTGTATGTTAAGGGGATTTGGACACCAAATTTCCTTTGGAACAGTCTGGAAATCCCATCTCAAAAGAGCTTGTCGTTAGCGTGTGTTCTCCAGTGATTCACTCTCCTCTATCTAACCACGTGAATTCAACTTACATGAGGTCTCAGATCCCTATCCTAGAGTCATAGCATGGCTTGGGTTGGAAGGGACCTCAAAGATCATCTGTTTCCGACCCACACTCCTCCTGAAGTCAGTATGAACCGTACCACTTGCTTCTGCAGGTAACAGCTCGTTTCAGAAAGCGATGGGAATGTCACCGGGAATTTATGCAGGAGACTGTCTTGACAGATAGACATTAGGGAAAAACAAAGCAAAACAAAATTTAATGAAAAAAGATATTACAAACCATGTACAAGCACACATTATTTCTTTCCATTCCTTTCCTGTTCTCTCCCATTTCTTTCTCACATTTTCAAGATCTTAACCACACTGTATGTATTCTGTTTTTCCTTGGATAACCAGGGATAGGCTCACATTTTGTTAGCAAGTATAACCAAAAAGCTGTCTGAAAATATTCCCCATACCTTACTCATGCCAACAGTCCTTCTTGCTAATGTCATTACGATAAAAATTCATACTCCAAACAAACACAGAAATTCTATAAAATCATTCCAAAATAAAGTCTCGGATGGAGGTTGTATGCACAGATTCTTTTGTATCATTCTCTAATCCTGCTCATTACCCCATTTCCTATGTCAGATGAAAATATGCTTGGAGGACAGGACAGCCCGAGCACAGTGACTGCTGTTCCCTGCAGGAGACAGCACATGATTCTGCTCCCACGTATGCTGAGTGCTGTGCAGGTCGGGCTGAAGGCACGGCCTCGTCCTTCCTGCCTCTGCTGCAGCACAGAGCCTTGTCTCTATTACGGATGCTCAGCAAGACAAATACTGCAGTTATCCCAGCATAAAGAACGTAACCTTGTGTCAATAAAGGCAAAGAACCTTTCTCTCTTCTGACACATTGTAAACAGAGCATCTTCTCAAGTCTTTCACCCAGCTCTGCACTTACTCTTAACAGTAAGCAAACAGAAGCCTAATAGCGTATGTCAAACGATCATCCAATAAAAGGCATGCTTTGAATGAAAATCTTACCCACAATAGATAATCCATAAGCTATTTAAGAAGTCAAATCATATGCAAAACAAGATTAGCATTTCCTAATTTTCTTAATCAATATATTTGGAAATCCACATAGAAACTATGAACATTCTTTGACAGAAGCCACTGAATAGATGGCATTAAAGAGTTAATAATATTTCAGGTCTTGTTGTCTAAAAACACCAAATATCTTCCAACACCTTGAAGCAACGCTTCCTTTACTTCCTCCTGTTGCATGTACCTTTCTGGGACCCCTGAGCAAGCACCCAAGCTTCTCATCCCGCCAAGGCTCCTAAAATGGCCATTTGCTGTGGGCTGCAGGTGGCTGGGACAGAAAGAAACCAGCAGTCAGTTCTCAGGAGGATGTTACACTTCAGCAGCTCAGAGCCATCCCTGCATATGAACCTGGAATCCTCTGCAGTTTTCATCCCCCAAGCAAAAAACACACGAACCAACCCAAACATCTTTCTCTTAAAGAAATCAAAAGAAGCAAAGGAGCAGAGAACGTGATTAGAAAGAAAGGATGAGAAAGGGGAATGCATTTAGGCCATAGGTATTCAAGAGTGGTCATGTTAACTACAGTTCGGCACAAAGAGTAACAACATCAGGGAGGAATGGGCATCATTTATTCTGGACATCAGCAGCAAATCGAAGAACAGATTACTGCATGGTGATGGAAATGAAGGCCGGGGGGGGCTCGCAGCTCCCTGCCTGCCTTCCTGCACAGCACAGGGCACACATTTCAGCTGCTGTTTCTTGCATCAGGTTTAAGTAAGTGTAGCTAAGCAAGGCTTTTAGAATTTTCAGAAAGACATAACATCTGGCTTAGATGTACAGAGAAAAATGCTGGAGTCCTTGGCTAAGCAGCTCCAACCATGCTTTTTCTTGATGTCCACTAAATCTCATTTGTAATTTGAACTTTCCCAAGTTTTCCAGTGCTCAGACTTTTATTAATACAAATGCACTGTGACAAACCCGTGGTGGAACGAGCGGCAGGTCTGCATGTGCAGAATGCCAACAACGTGTGCTACAAATTAAACACTCCCCACCAAAATGGGAAATCCTGCTGCCGCCAGTCTGACAGTGACAGCTTCCACTCTAGTGCAGCGCCTCATTAGAATAAGCAGTAGTGCAATTAACTCCTTGTTCATATACAATTTGCGCTGTGGCAAAGAGTAATTTTGCTTCAATGAAGATCTCAGTGTTTGACTCGCAAGTAGCGCATGCCCATGGAAGCACGGCCGGATGACTGATGAGATTCTTTCTGCTTTAATTGCAATTCTGCATAGGAATACGGTGTTCCTTCACCCAAAATAGCAATAAATCACAGACATGTCTTCCTGTTGTGTGAGGGAGCAGCAGTGCTCAACAATACAATAATGCTTTGATTCTGCGCATCGCTCTTCCTCTCCTCGTTGCCTATGTGCTGCTTACACTACAACAGGATGGAAAAAGATGCTGAGTAAGTTTGTTGAGTTGTCCAATGGCATTTACAGAAGTGACAGCACTAGCCAGCAGCTGACGTACAGAAATTATTGTTAATTCCTACATGTTTGTAGCCATCCTTCCGCTTTATTCACATAATGACTGAGAGCTGCAGGAGGAAGCAGCCCTGTGATGCCCAGCAATACACACATAGGAGACATGAGCCGGTCCCTGGAAGGCTCTAACCCTTCAGACAGAGCTAGGGAGGAAAAGCATGGAAACCACCATGCAAGGCACAGCTCAACTCAACGCTACGAAAGATCTACTAACAAAACTATCCCACAAAATTAACTGCAGATACAGCCAGGATAATACAACACCTTGCTCAACCTGCAGGCCAGGCAAAGCAAAGCAGATAGAGGGGACAGACATCCTGACAGACAGGCACGATGCTATCTGCACATTTAATGATCCAAGTGTAAAATAAATGCCAGACACTTCTCCTATATGCTTTTAAGTCTACGTGTATATACACTAAGTATCAGACATTACAAACTCAGCAAAATATTGCTCTTTCCACGCAAACTTTCCATGCAAGATTTTCTTCAAAGTAACATATAAAAATCACAGAAAGAACTAAACACTATCTATTGAGCTGGCATTTCAAGAAAGCAGCTAGGATGCATAAATATCATTAGGCTTCAGTGCCCTAGGTACAAAATGACTTTTTATGAAAAAAAAAAATCTATTATAATTACAGAGGAAAAGAGGGGGAAAAAAATGAGCTTACAGGGAAACAGAGACCCATTATAGACAGGATCCTGCTCAGCCAAAAATCACAGCGGCAATTAGCAATTAACATCTCCTGGAGACAAATGACTGGTAAAGCCCCGAGCTGAAGGGAGTTATAAAGCTTCATTGTAGCATTTATAAAACATTTAACTGCATCATCAATTACAAACATCTTCATCTCTACAAAGGTATAAACTTAAAAAACAAACAAAAAAACCCTTGAATACAAATGAGAAGTTGCTGTACGAAGCTGCCAGGAGCACCGCGCTCACACAAAGGAAATATATCCGAGCTGCACATTCTGGCTGGTTTGGGGATGCCCACCCCACGGCAGCACTGGTCAGAGCTGGAGGAGGCACGGAGCAGCGCGCTGGGATCGGGGTGGATCTGGGAGTAACGTGCCAGCAGCAGCACTGCAGCTTGGTGGGTTTCTTGCAGTTACGAATGCTGGGAGGAGAACCCACCTTGCAGCCACACGCAGGCACCGCGTGCCAAGCGACAGAAGTAATCCAAGGGCGCCTTCGCCCAAGGAGACCGAATTTGTTTGGCAAAGCTGTCTGCTATTCCAGCCACAATCGTGCACGGAGCAGCCCTTGCCATTCAGAAGAAAATGTCATTTTACAGACAGAAGACAAAAACTGCTCTCCAGAGGCGAGCTTAACGCCAGCCAACCA
Source organism: Numida meleagris (assembly GCF_002078875.1). Classification (NCBI taxonomy): domain Eukaryota; kingdom Metazoa; phylum Chordata; class Aves; order Galliformes; family Numididae; genus Numida; species Numida meleagris. The sequence goes on from NC_034419.1 coordinate 18,362,774, forward strand.
TTCTGCTTGCGAAGGCATTTGCCTACAGGTCTCCAGACGAAGAAAAGCAAATGCCATTAGCAGATGTGCTGTGGAAGGTCCACCCAGACCTCCTGCTGCCCGCGCTCACCAAACGCCCCTTCCTGAGAGAAGAGAGGCAGCAAACTCCTCTGCTAATGCCACGGAGCCACTGGAGCCCAGCAGCACCGTGGGGCTGTGCTGGGTGGGGTTGGCAGAACAGGCTCTGTCCTTCCACGCATTATCCCAGTGCAGCTGAGGGACAGCCACGCTGACCTACAGAGCCCACAGATTAGCGGCACGCCCTGTAGGAATTACTTCCAAAGGGATAATAAAGGCTTCATAATGAAATAAGAAAAATCTTATCCCCCTGTTAGATCATGGTTTAGCCTAGGCATTGCAGTATAAAGATGAATGCTCTTGATTGTTTTGCAGTCATCCAGATTGCTGTCTTTCTCACACGGTACCACACAAACCTGCAGAACATTGCTTGGAAAGTGGTTCCAGCATGAATAGAACCTCATGAGCTCACTGCTGTCCCCCCCGATGCTGGAGAACCTGCAAAGCCTAAAGGGTGCCCATGGCAGCAGTCACATCACCCCGCTCCACAGGGACGTGGGTCAGAATCGGGCAGGGACCTCCAGGAGCCCCCAGGGCTGTATCCATCAGAGAAGCAAACAGAGGACGTTAGGGATGCCCAAACCCCAATCATTCTTACACTAATTTGGGGAATGCATCACGATAGAACCACCAGGTGATCAAAGCAAAGCGCTTCTGGCTGATGAGGGAAAAACGCCCATATGCTGCAAAACCACCAGGAGCAGATGGGGACGGTGTGCAGGGCGCTCTGCGGGCCCACAGGGAGCAGCTGGAGAACCGACCCAGGAGTTGCAGCAGTTCCACAGACTGAACGTTTCTGTAGGTTCCTGCCCCAAACCATCTCACAGGGTCTTCATTACAGCTTGGGCTGCCCCCAGACTTCAGATAGAAACACGCGGCTCTGTGTGCGCCAGCATGAGGATGGACAGCAGAGCGGGAATCAGAGCAATGCTCACTGCACAGAGCTCAGGGGGGTGGATTGATGCCTTTATCTCGTTTTCCTGAGCCAGCAGTGACATTCGGGACAGCCAGCCTTACAGCAGGTTATTATTACTGCTCTCCAGAAGTTGAGATAAAAGCTTTCATTTCTCCCATAAAGAAAGAAGGCGCAATATAGGACACAAACAGCCGACGTTAAGCAGCGCAGTCCCAGGTGCCCCTCGGTGTAACTGCAATTTAATGCACAGACATAACATTTATTTCACAAGAGAGGACACAAACCTCCCATACTGCACAAGGCCGAGGACACGGTGCTGCTGGATGGGGAGGGGACACCAGCACCCAGAGCTCCCAGAGCCCCCAGCTCTGCCCACCCCGTGGGCGTCCTACACACATTACATTTGTCGAAACGCAGTTGACTGGAGCAGAATACCAATCCAAGTGAATTGCTTTCCCTTCAGGCACTAATTATCAGCGCATCTTGCCATTGTTTCCTCCGCTCTTTACATTTGCTGACATTTCATCCCTTGATCGGGAGCAACCAACCTATAAATAGAATTTTGGGGCAGTAATTGGGAATAGAACTGACTAGTGCAGACTGGAATCGTTTGCAAAATTTAGCCTCAACCTGAATAACTGTGCAGTGTTTGGATGCTCGATATAATTCCTTGATGCCCCTAAAGGTTGTTTTCCATTTAATGAGTCTTTGTTGGCTTCAGGTAAGAAAAAATATTACACAGCTTCACAGCAGAGCAGCGAAATTTTGCAGAGACGTGTTGGTGTACTGCTGCTGTAGCTGGACCCAATGGGGACTGCGTGACTTCTCCCCCACGGAATTCCAATGGGAACAATTCCATATGTCCCCAGTTCACTTGGCCACCAGCAGTCACACCCACCCAAGGTCGGCTCAGCACGTGCCCCAGCTTTGCAAAGATTCTCACAACAAGATGCTTCTTATCCTGCATACAAAATTCATCTGAATGATAACACAGCAGGGATTCCAAGTCCAAATAGAAGAAGTTTCAATTTAAATACAAACACTCTCTTTTTTTTTTTAAGTAAGAAGGAGACCTTGACGTAGCAGTGAATGCAACCGATGTATTTTATATTGCTCCACTCCACAACAGGAAAAAAAAAAAAGCAGCAATTCTGCACTGCTTCTAATTAATTGAGAAGAAAAAGGCAGGCAGTTACCCAGAAACGAAGCAGAGCCCAACCAAATCAAACAGCTCACACGAACTGCCCCAGAAGCAGCACCCGCAGACCACGTACCACCCGCTGCCCACCAGCATTCTGTTTCTTACAGAATGCTGCAAGAAACTCAGGAGCCATCAGTTACACCTCCAGAAGGAGGGATCCTGGCCATGATATCCAGATTGAAAAGCATCCAGAAACCAGCATGGGTCATTTCACGGGGTGGGTCCCAGCCACCTCGGGCCTATTCTGCACGCTCACACCGATCTGTGCACTCATGGCAGCCTCTCCCATCATTCTGTTCTGTTTTTAAGCACAACTTAAAACAGCAGCTGCTCCCAAAGCTGCTCTCTTCACAAACACGCAGCTATAAACTTCAAGGCTGAAGCTGTACAGCCACAAACACATTTCTTTCGGAACAGGCTGAAAAGCTCCACCAGAAGATGCTGTGACGATCACAGATCTCCCAGAGCAATTCCTTTCCTTCTTGTTTCCCTCACCAGCAGCACGCAGCAAAGAGACAGGGGAGATGAGACGGGAAAAAGCACAACAAAAAAGTGAGGGGAGACAGGAGGAAAACAGGAAAGGAACAGGAAAGGCAGATTAAAGAACTAACACAGACTCAGCCAGATTAAAAAGAGAGCTCAGACGGTAACATCGGAGCAATTGACTGGAGTAAGAGGAGCGGAGGAGAGTGCTCCGGTCCCATTCTGAACAGGCCTCTTCGTGGGAGGCACTGTCCAAATGCACTGGGAAAGCCCTGCGAGCTCCACTGGATCAGAAGGAGCAAACCAGTGCAGACAGGAGGACTGGCAGCCCTGAGCCCTCTGTTAGAGGCAACATTTCCATTTCACTGCCTTCACAAAAAGCTGCACGAACAAGGGAGACCATCAGAATGCTCTTTACAAACATTATCCAAAAGAAATTTTTCGATATCTAAGTAATTCAAACCTTCAGCTCACATCTTCCAAACGAAATTCCAGACCCCAGATTTCAAACGCCTCTACCAACGCCCTGGGATCCCTTTGCCTGAAGCACCAGATTCTGTCTAACAAAGAACACCCGAAGCATGCTGCAAACCCGCTGCAAAGACAACACACTTCCAAGGAGCAGACAGGTTCCTCTGCAGAGAAGACCGGTTCATGCAAACCCATCACTGGTAGTATGACTCTGAAGTCCACTACATTTTGCATTTTAGGGCCCGCAGTATTATTGCTTCAGTATAGAATGGGATTATTTCATGTTCCATCTGAAGACAAGTGGTGATTAATCCTGGAAAAACAGGATTTTTGTTACGTTGTTTTTAAAAAGATAAATACAAGAGCAACGTCTACCGGGGCTCCAACATTTCACCTCCTCCTTCGTTTTCCACCTGTGCAAAAGCTGTTACGCTCATCGCTCCCCACAAAAGAAAAGGACTTAGGGATGTTATTCCTCAGCCCAGTGAAACAACCATCCAAGCAGGAAAAACAGTGCAAATCCCAGCATACGTGGGCCTCAATTTTGCCCTGGCATTTTGAAGTCATAACAGAAATCATCCAGAGCACTCCCAGCAGAAGGCCACCTGCTGAAAGAAAGCAGCCCCTAGGAACTGGGGAATTAGGAGCAGGCATTCCTCGGTCTTCAGCAAGCGTCAGGGCTTTGCTTCACTTTGCTCCCCGAAAACTCTGCCAAGAGCCACCCCAAGGCCCTCTGTGCATAAAAGCCACCAGGACGCAGTCTCCTGGACCCCCCTGCAGCCAGCAGGACGTCTGCACGCCTCAACTGTTGGGCAAGGATAGCCAATGTCTGATGGCTGCTAGCACGTGGAAACAGCTGCAGCTCAAGGCATCTTTACAGCCTACAGTAAGGGAAAGGGAAAAGTAAAACGGAACTATCAAGGCTTCTAGGATTTCACTCAAATACTTGGAAGACCCTAGCCCTACTTTTAGCAAAATCTCTATGAAACATCCCACACGTGCTCAAATGCTGATATTACAATGTGCAGTTTCAATTCTGAGCCAGATTCCCGCAAGGCTTCACATCCAAACTCACAATACATCGCGAGTAATAATAAATAAGCCAATAAATCACTCACACCGACTGACCCAACTGAGTGGTGGTGCTTCCTGTAGCCCACAATGCTAAACTTAATTACACTGCTTTGAATAATTAGCTCATTGGCATTCCTGTGCTAAAGAAAATGTCATTAGTAGTTTATAGAAGCTGCACAGAGAGTGATAGTTCAGAAAAGCCCAGTATGAGATAAATTAAGCTTACACCTCCAAGGAAGTCATTAAAAGGTCCCTGTAATGATATCCCCCGGAATTATTGCTGCGATGGGCAGAAATCAAGCCACCCTCATCTCAAGCACTGAACGCTGCAGCACTGTAAGTCTGTTGGCAATACTGCTTTTGTGAGTTTGCTGGAATCCAGAATGAGGAGGAAACACAACTCCCAGCTCCTGCAGGAGAGCAACATGCCGATTTTCCTTTCCAGAAGGCCCCAGCTCTCCCGCCCCTCACATCGTCCCCAAGAGTCCACAACCTCTTCAGTATTTCAGGTCTTTCCACCTTACCTCACACCTCAGAGACACGACCTCGCACTCTGGTGCTATCACTTTACTAAATCTGCTAGCTTTCCTAACTCTGTTTTGCATATCCTTATCATTTCATTATTCTGCAGCATCCTGCAGCTAAGAAACGTTTGAATTAAATAACATATGCAACAGGGAATTATGAAATGAAGGCGTATCAGCATCAGATGTTCATCTCACCAATACAAATAACAGGCAGAAAGATTTCTAGGTGCTTATCTTGGAAATATAGACCTCACAGGCCCCAAAATCCAGGATCCAAAACGCTCTCTCTATTGTTACCTGAGTGTGAGGGAGAGTTCTGCTGATAATCCGAGCAAGGAAGCAATTGAGTGAAGTCCTTAAAACTATCCGTATTTCACAAGCATAGAACTTCAATTGCTTTAAAGAGCGCTGACTGCCATTTCCAAATTACATTTCCTTTCAAAATATTTCAGTGACAGAGTAAAGCATGCCTGCACAACGCGGAGCAGCCTGCACTCACAGCTGAATGGATTTTGGACTGAGCAATACTGAAGCAGCACTCCTGTTTTGAGATGAGGATTCCAGGAAGCAGCTGCTGGCTTTCGTCCTTGGTCCCAAATGGAGAGATTGCAATGCGCTTTTTAGGAGAAGAATGGTGATACCATAAATAAATCACATCTATTCTTAATCCTGATAGTAGTAAACATGGAAGAATTGGTGACAACAAACTCTTAAATGAGCTTTGTGCCCTATGGTAACATTATGTGGCTGTGCTCTACTTCTCAGTTGTCAGCTATCTTCTTGTGGTCTTTGCCAGTGCTCGTGAAGATTTATGTTCTTTGCACTGGTTTGATTAACTCAAACCAAAACCCAAGACAGGCCTTACTGACCTGATTCCTTTGTCACACGGATCTGTTCTTAGTTTGTAGGGACAATAAAAAAATGCTGAGGATTTTTTTCTTGTTTTTGTCTTTGACTATAACTTACGGCAAAGATTTCAAGGCTCAGTCCAAATGGGAATCTCAGCAAAAACGAAGAGGTTGCAGAGGGACGCTGACAAACAAATAGGATAAGAGGTCCTGGCCTTCAGTTGCGCCAGGGGAGTGTAAGGTTGGATATTAGGAACAGTTTCTTCTCCAAAGAGCCATCAGGTGCTGGCACGGGCTGCCCAGGGAGTGGGGGTGGGGGGTCACTGTCCCTGGGGGTGTTCCAGGAACATGGAGATGTGGCCCTGAGGGACGTGGGCAGTGGCTGTGGTGGGATGGGTTGGGTTGGAGGATCTCAGAGGTCTTTTCCTACCTGAATGAGTCTACGGTTCTATGACAGTAGCCAGAACATTCTCTGAAGATCATTGCCGGAGTGTTGGGGTGGCAGGACCTCGGTGCTCGCTGGCTCGCCACACTCAGGCAGCTCTAAGTGAAAGCAAGGTCTCGCTGAGCACACGGCTCCTGGGCACCGAGCAGCTGCCTTGTCTTTGCCCACTGGGTTTGTGGCTTGATGAAACTGCAGGCTGCTGAAGACACTGGAAATTCCCACGGGAAATTTATTTTAAGGCTGAACTGTTTTATAAATAATTTACTGCAATTGACAAGAATCAGAATAAAAAATAGTGAAGTCATCTTAAACTTTTAGATAGAATTTAAGGGAGAAAAAAAACCACCTGATCCGACACAATCGATGCAAAAGTCACTCCCAATACAGAACAAATGCAGAACAAAAGAAAGAGGCAGATGAAAAGGAGCAGCTGTTGCCTGAGACCAGTGAACTGTGAAAGCGAGCATCTGAATGCTCACAGCTGTAATGGCTTTTGCTGTGAAGTTCCCAGCACTGCCTACAACGCGCTGCAGGCTGACCTGAGCTACCGGCAAACCAGCTCAGCAATGGCTGGAAGTCAATCACCAGAACAGGTATAGAGCAGCCAGCAATGCATATGGTGTGCTTCCAGAATGCTGGCTGTAAGGAAGCTTGTAACACAGGGAGCACCCGGCCATCATCACAGCGAAAGCCCAAAGAGGAGTGTGTAAATCTAAACTAACGCGTCACGAGAGAAAGACACTGCAGCCACGCACCCACTTTGCTCTTCTGTTTGCCTTCAGCAGAGTCTGCTCATGACTTCTTATCTTATTCCTTTTCCCTAAAACAATCGGATGAATCTAACCCAGGAAAACACATGGCCTTTACCTCCCGCATCCCTGGAGAGCCAACAACTCCGAGTCCGTGGGGAGCAGCAGCATCTCCACCTTTTAATAACCTGTATCACAAAACTCCCAGTTTACTCATATATATAAGTAACCAGGAGATAGAAGACCAACATACATCATCGAATCCCTGGCACATGCCTAGAATCCCAGGTCTGTTTTATCTACCCAGGTTGTGTTTTGTTTGATGATGTAGAAACTAAATTAGCAGAGCCCAGTTTCCGCATCCACAGCCAGTGAAATCCTGTGGCAAACATGAGTTATTTCAACATAAAATTCAGCAGGAAAAAAAAAAGTTCATTGAAGGTCACCCTTTTGGTTATTTTTCTTCTCAAAAAAGAAATGTAAAAAAATAATTGAAGTGCCTCCAGTGACAACCAGCATGGGGTAAAACAAGGCAATTTTGTTACAGCTGATGGAATTAGCATGAGATAAGTAAAGGTTAAATGTCAGCATAGAGCACAGAGGCTTCCAGGAGGGGACAGGATGAGCATAAGGCCCTGGCTGCTGCAGCTGGGGGATTTCAGAGCTACCTCATGATGTTCACAGTCTCTTACAACTGAAGGTGAAATTGTCAAGCTTTCTTTTTTTTTTTTTTAAATGTTTGAAGAATTTAACTTCAGTGTTATCCACATAAGAGAGCAGATGAATGCGGTTACTTTGAATGGTGTCCTTCATACAAAGCAATCTGCCAACAATTCAGATTATAAGTTACAGTTAATATGAAGTATAAAGGAAGCACAGAAGATACTGAAATATGAAATAAGAGAATAATTTATCTAGATAAGATCCTAAACGAAACATAGTTAACGAAGCTGAGAAATCTAAGTAGGTTACTCTGCAGATTACAGAGAGAAGAGTTCTCGAATACGCAGATAAAAATGTTAGGAGTAAAGAAGAATACAATAATATGACATTTCTAAATAAATACAAGTGAATCTAAGCTTTATCATCACCTTTCCTTTTTGACTATAAAAAAAGAGTTGTGAAGAAAAAGAACAGCCTCATCATTCTGCCAGCTGCTTTTATCTCACGGGGTAGGCTCCAAGATCGCATCCTTTGCATTTCGTCCTTTCCATCATCCCAGCACTGCCTGCAGGAGCAGCCGCTCCCCTATCGCTGTCACTCCCCGGGGCCAGTGTGCAGCTGGAATCATTTACCACCACCAACACGAAGCCAAACACTGAGGGAACGCAGCATTTTCAGCAAAGGCATCGCTGCACCAACTGCAGCTCCGAGACGGGCAATGGGATTTCACCATCACTCTCTCCATGACACTGCTCCATTTCACTACTAACTAGTGATTATGTATGTATTTGTTAAGCAACATAAGACTGAAGCAGTGATCCCAGAAGCCCCATCGAACTGCACCTGCAGCAGAACTGACCTGCCAGGTCTTAGCAAAGGGAAAGCTTGCAGGCTGCTCAGGAGCTCCTGTTAAGTTACATATAACGCAAGAGGGAACAGTGCCTTTTAGACTGAGTTTCCATAACATGAGAATGGGCGTTTACCTATTATCAAGTTTCACTAAGAACAAAGAAAGCCACAAATACAGATAAAATTTGATGTGGCCCTGCAGCATTATAGCAGTTTTCAAGAAGGAAAAACGTTTTCAATTGAATGTTCACATCGTACCTGAGGGTTAACCATGGGCTGTTCTCATTCCATGCAGCCCCAGCATGGCCCAGCAGCTCTTGGCCTACATGGGATAAGGCAAGAAGGTAAGCTGCCAGCCCACAAGCTTATATTCAATAACAGCATTTTGCACATGGTGCATAAGAGATGCATACAAGCATGCAGAAAGAAATTTGTGTGTCACCAACATGTATTTCACAGGGCTCTAAAAGGGAAGTTCTCACAGAATTTCCTGCAGGAAGAGCTGCTGGGATCCCAGGGCAGCAGTCAGCCCTCTCATTCCACACCAGCCTCAAATCCTGTACTTTGCATCCCGTCTGGCTCTGTGTCTGTCTGCCACCTTCAGCTTTCAGCTCCTGCAGAAAATAGCACACCGAACAGCAAGAAGTCTGCTGCTAAAACTGCATTAGATTTCTCTCCCCCAGAGCAGAAAGATATCAGATTAAAAATGCACCATGGAAAGACAATGTTTTCCAAAGGCTCTGCCAGGAGGAGGAGTTTTCTGGTGCCCAGACCCTCAGAGCCCCACCTGCCCCGCAGCACAGGACGGGGCCGTCAGGACGAGCAGCCAGCAACGCAGTGCGACCTGCTTTTGTGGAGCACCACCCAGGGCAGTGCAGAACTGACCCACTGACCACTCCCAGAACAAACCCAAACATCGTTCCATTGCCCAGTTTCCCAGTGCTGCAGGCACCACCAGTACCAGCCACATACTGGGAGAGCAACCAGCGCTCACCCACCGGTGCCATACCTTGCTGTTACACCTCCAGACGCTACAGCCTGACTAAACCCACTGAGGGCAGCAGAAATGGTTTGATTCCATCACTGGAACTGGGATCTCATTCAGTGTCAGGCTTCACCTCCAGAAATAGTTCTCGCAGCTCAGGCAGCTCATTTTCCTCCCGAGCTGTTGGCAGCCGATCAACTACCACCACTACTAAAAGCAAGCGCCGGTGACAGATGATCTGAGGGCTGTTAAACTTGACAAGGATATAGTTCGAGTCCCATAAAGCTTTGTGCTAGGCCTACCTGAGAATTGGCAGTTCCTCCTCTCTCAGCACCTGTAGAATTCGGCACTGGGCAACCCAGCATCGCAGCGGGGACTGGTTCTCCTTCCTTCCACCACTGCTGACACCAATGGGACATCGCAGGGATGCCCAGGCCTCTCCAGCAATGAATTTTTCCTGTAAATAAATACAGAGAGATCTTCAGCCTTTGGTACACAAAGCAACTCACTCGGTTACAAGAGCCCAGATTATTCATCTCTCTCCTTCGCAGGCCCCCAAATTGAGAAATGCACTCTTTTTAAATTATTCATGACATTATTATTACTAGAAGTCAAAGCGCCATTTAATGAAATAACATTTTAGAAGTAGGTTTGCATTAAAAGCAGAACACCACATAGTTAAGAAATCATTTCTCTGTTAGCCTGCTGAATTACAAGAGAAATGGGTCCAAATCATGTTTGGAGCTTGAGACATAACTCCTCTCTGCTACTCAAATCAATACATGATTTAATCGTGTTTTATTGCTTTCTTTGCTTCAGTCTGGGGTCAGGAAGGACCCTGAGAACTTCCCATCTGCTGTCTTCCCAAGCCATTTTCACTCAACACACACCTGGATTTTAATTCCAGCCTTCGAGCCTCCTCCAGCTGCAGGGCAACAGGGAGATGTGAGCGAGCACACAGCCCGGGTCAGCCCCCGACCGCCCCTCCAGGCTGCGCCTCGTGCAGAGGCTCTTCCTCGAAGGTCGCCTTCTGAAGCTGCCACCAAAACTATGATGGAAAAAATGTAATTATTATACACGAGTGGTTATTACATACAAGTGCTTGGCACTCCAGGAGGGCTCTGCTAACACACTGCGCTGCTCTCCGAGCGCTGCACAGCACACCTACTGCTGGAAATGCTACTTTATGTACAGCTTCAGATGATTATTGCAAGTTTTCAGAAAGAAATGGAATACTAGGAAATGCAGTATTTCAATACTAGACGAAGAACTTTGTTTCATTTCTCAGCGTGCCCCAATTCACCAAGCACTCCTTCAGATTAGAGCAGTCTTTTTCTCATAGACCAGGAAGAGATGGATTTCCAAATCTGCGATACTGACTGATATGCAATGCTAGAAGCACTATGCCCAGAGGATGAAATCCCATGCAGTACGTATGGGCCCCTTTAACTCCCTGGCTTTCTTGAATTTTTCTGAAAATCCTTAGTCTGAAGTTAGATATCTGTGGCCACGCTCTCTCTGTCTTCCACCTCTCTGATACCAACACATGGGGCTGAGTGCTCTGTTCTGACGCGTACTCTGGGAAATACCTACAGTTCAATTAGAAGCAGTACAAATCCTAAAACTAGAAACATTATCTGAAAACAAACTGCTGATTTTTTGTTCTCCACGAGTCTCTAGGGAGAGACATTCAATTCTTAGAGTATTTATTTAAAGCTTAAAAAAAATAACCCAAACCTGACATATATCCCATAGGCTGGAAATGCAGTTTAGAGCTTGACTGAAGGAATTAATGGAAGACTGCGCTGTGGGTGGAGGCCGTGCCTTTATCCAGCCGTCCATCTCCCTAAAGGCGCATGGCCAGAAACAGACCCTCAGTACCACTGCTCCCAGTTGGCTGCAGCATTAATTCCGACTGCTTTAGTTAGGGTTTGGTAAGAGTACATTCATCCCTGGAACCAACTGATGACCTTCAGTGAAAATTTGTCTTGTGTGCACTCAGCTCCTCCTCCCGACTCTGGGTAGAACAAGCACTGATTTGCCATTTCTCACCGCTTCCCACTGGGGCTTAAATCTGTCCCCTGCTTTTAGACAGCTGTTTCTTTTGCAAGATACATAAATAGAAAGATTGCAGAAATTAAGCAAAGATACCAGAAGACTCCAATTATATAAAAAACAAATTGGCACCTGGAGGATCGTATGGCAAGATAAACCTTCCCACAAGTGTTTATTATTTCTTAGTAAACAGAGATGCTGGAAGCAAAATTACTGCTTCCTGCATACAGCAAAAGGATTTGTTTGGTAAGCTGAAAGCAAAACAGACAAGCGCGGCTCAGTTATGTTCACATGAAAAAAACTTCCATATAGAACTCGAGTCCGGGTGCACGTCTCCCAAAGGCACATTGTGTTTCACATGCACAGCTGGCGTAGCAGGGGCTCCTGGCCATAGGCTCAGGTCCCCCCAGAGCTGCAGGTCCATCCCCACGGCACAACAATCGCCTTCTGCACTTTCTTCTCCTCTTTTATGGCCATCAAAAAATCCCCATATTTGAAGAAGCATTTTTCCTCCATTGTGCACTAATGGTTAATTCACCACACGGAGAAAAGCAGTACTTAGAGATCAATTTTACAGCTGGAATTGCAAAAAGTCTGAAGAACAACTTCTCCATTCCAGGCATCATGGTAGGGCGTGGATTTGAAGCAGCCTCAGACTGCAGAGGTGGCACTGCCTGCACCAGCACTGCCAGCAGCAGCTGTCGGCCTTTGGCTTCCAGTGGCACTGGAGCGGCACGTGGGACCTTGCTGGAGATGTGCTCCCTTCCATTCTCTTCCGTCCACAATCTCACTATTGTTCCAGCACCTGAATTATGCAATGTCAAGATGATAACAAGACTGAAATGCATTTAAAAAATAAAAACCAATGGTGCTGTAATACTTGCGTTGCTCCATTTCCTACAGCTAACTTTCTAAGACAAGGGCATCAGTCCTTGCAGAGATGAGTACATAACCAAGTATGCTTACTCCAACATGCAATACCTGGAAGGACTTTGTGCATCACGGCCATGATGGGAAGAGCGCAGTGACATCCTCATCCTCACCAGGGTCCTCTTGTGTCCAGCTGCCCCAAGGAGTGCCAGGTTCTGATGACTTCGGAGTATGAAGAATGAGAAAAGCCCTCCAGAGACAGAGGTTACACAGCCAACAAGAGAGAGATGAGACAACACGGGTGGTCAGGAAGAGATGGAGTGGGAGAAACATGTGATGAGATCTGAGCATCTGTGACAGGATTGGCACCAAACCCCTCATCTCTGTACTGGTACTGGGATGATAAAAGCAAGTAGTAAGAAAGCAAAATGTTCTTTCCTTGCTGCTCCTGAACACAGAGCCCATCTGACAAAGCTCAGAGACCTGCTGTCCAGCTATATTTTGTATGTTTTTACATTCAGCAAATTTGCTATGTCTTCTGATATAACACTATGTCATACTTCTGCATAGAATAAATAACTTCCTTTGCATATTTATGAGCACAGACCATCATGAAGCTACCTAAAAAGTTTCAGTATTCACAGCAAAAGAAGCAAACAGAGAGAGACAGAGGGCAGACCTATTTGCCTTTCACCTAATCACCAAACTGACTGCAATACTCCTTCATGTCCAACATTGCATCTCGGCCTTATTCTGAGCCAAGGAACATTTCAGCTCCGCGCTCAGCTGGCAGCACAGCGCTTTAATAGCCACTTACTGAGAGCTGCACTGGTGGTTGAGATCTGCCACCACATTAATCTCACCCCGTAATTAGCTACCTGGGGAAGATACGTATTATTCAGAGGACCTAGGCTAAAGAAAACACAGCCCCACAGGTTTGAAACTCCTGACTTCCTTCCCTTCCCAGCAGCAGGAAGGGAGGCACATCCCTCACTGCACTGACACAACAGAGGACAGTTTTGCTCTGTGTGCTGCGAAGTGCAGTCCTGAAAGATGAACTGAAACATCACCGCAGAAGTCAAAACGGCTTCTGATACGAGCACAAACCCCTGCACCTACAGATCTCCAGCAGCACGTTATAAAGAGGCTGCAAGGTATCATACAGTATTTATGAGCACGAGATATCTACTATAGATTAATTCATAAATTCCCCATCCATAATTTATAGTCTATTTACAGAGCAGAACAGTCATCGCACAGCAGCCACCACAAATGCATTCACTTAAACTTCAGGGCACTTGTAATGACTGCTCAGAAATAAGAAGGCCATAACAAACCAGGCACAGCCGAGGACAGGCTGACTGAAAAGCACAGGAGTATAAAGAAAGGAAATGCATTTTTAAGGCAACTGATGTACTATAAATTTTTAATGCTCCATAAAAATCTTTCATTTACTTAGGAATATTTATATAGCATTAAGTACATTATTCCAATTCAGAGTGCGAATTAGTCTTAACTTCTTTTATGGAGCACTTGGATTTGCTATCCTGAATCTTACCCCCATGCTTAACCCAGTACCAATTATAGCTTAACACATTATTTGTACCAAAACACCGTACCTTCACTTCCTCAAAAATCTTCCCTGAACACAACTACTGCCTCCAAGGGATCATCCCAAGCATCCGTCCATCAGGTTTTTAGGGTAGTGCGCAACAAATGGGATCATTAAAACCTGAACAGCTCAGTAATTGGCGCAGGTGTAACACACACTTCATGTTCATGGATGTGCCCAAAGGCCCTGGTCAGTACAGACTGGGTGTGGGGTTCTTCCTCCCCCATCAGCTGGCTGGAGGAAGACCCATGGCCATAGGACACTTATACAGGAGAGCATGCTCCTACCGGAAAACTGATGTGTTAGAAAGCCGTGGTTTAACTGTGGCTCACGAGGCCCAGGACACACCATGAGTTTGGGTTTCTGGTTGAGTTACTCAGATAACTGACAGCTACAGCTCAGCACAGGGCCAGCACCCCTCGTTACTCAGCTGAATGAGCTCGCTGGGACAACGCACACCGTCCTCTTTTTGATGATGGATTTTGCTCGTTAAATGTCTTCACAGTGACCCTCTGCATACATGCAAAGTCTTTAAATCGCTGTTTAATTTGAACAAGTTCTCAGAAGGAGAGAGAAAGGTTTGAGGATTCTTTGTTTTTGTAGAAGTCCACATCCACCTCCCAGCCAGAGCCACACCAACGAGCATCAGAGATGGGACGCAGCTGTTCAGGAGCAGTTTGCCTTGTACACAAGATTGCACAGAGAAAGAAACAGCAGAGAAGTACATTACTGACGATGGAAGATGTCACGTCCCCGGCACAGCAATCTGTCACCAAGCCATCAGCGCAGCGACAGCCGCCTGGTTCTGCCGGTGGCACCATCACTCGGTGACGAGCTCCGTTGTTCACATTGTTTTGGTAAGGAGCTACAGCTAATTAGTTACCTAAAGCTTAGGTATCTGTGGCTCAATCATTTCACCATTATTTCTGCCACGCCCGATAGCAGAACAATTGCTTGTGTTTGTAGCACTAGATCTGAGGAGGTAAATCCTCCAGCACGGTGTTTTTCACTCTCCTAGTCATGTTTAATTGGCTGCCACGGACAAAGCTTATTTATGTATTTCAGCTTCTTTAATCTCTGATCGCTGTTCTGGTTTTTGTTAACACAATCCATCACACGAAGCATTGGGTTATTTAAGAAGATTAGTGAGACGTACCACTGAGAACCATGCTCACAGTTACAAATGAAATCCACCGTGTTTTAGAAATTGGTTGAGCGCGAACTTGGAAAGTTACTTGGAACGTGTTCCCTAGGCCTGTTTCACACAGTTGTGTAGATGGGAGAGTAACTCTGACGCTGCTTAATGCATCAAAAGGACAAGCCTCCACCTACAAAATCTGCTGTTGTGTGTGATATGCATTAATCCTTAAAAAAAAAAAAGAAATCCTCAAACAAAACACAAAAAAAAAAAGCAGATTAGGAATAATGTTCTGCTGACAGTATGATCGATGTCAATTACGATTACTCCCATGCTCCCATGAAACCAGTCCTCCCTCACGCAGAAAAAGGGGAACACTGACTGCAAGGACACCTCAGCACTGACACAGCTCAGTCTCCTGCAGGAAGAACTGACCGCCTGTCTTACCACGTACCCAGTGAAAGTCTATTCTGTTCAACGCTGCTTCAAAATGCAAGCCACAAAGCCATCAAAGAGCAACAAGAGAAAAGTCATTTTTCATTATACTTTCAAGATGCTGCTGAGATAAAGCTATTAAACTGAGTGTCTGATATATGCAAAAGGTTGAACCATTCCACACGCACTTCTTGCGTGGCTGCTGCAATGAACAAAGGTCACTGATGACAACAGGAGGCAGAAATTGGGCTATTTTCTTTGGAGAGGTGGGAGCACATCCGCCGACTCACTTCAAGCCATGTTCTTTACCTAACAGGAATATTCTGGCCCTTGATAAATCATTTTTTAAGCCAAGGCAGAACAGCTGTCACTAAACCCACCATTTTGTTTCTCCAGCAGGCTGACTTATTAAGAAATCCACTTGAGCTCTCATTTCTCAATTCACTGCTGGTGACTTTGGAGAAAAGAATTTCCCACCCATCACAGAAGCTTTCCCCTAGATATTAGCAGAGCTTAATGCTGATCTACAGAAGATGTGTTAGAGGAAGTCACTGTGCCAAGTGAATATATTCTGTGTCCACACGTGCTTCAAGTTCAGAGTATGGGATAACTTCTCCAGAAACAGCATGCTCCCCAAGATTCACTGGCAAAAACACACACAAGACCTTGGTTCAAAGGAGGATATCCAGAAACCACATCGGTATTCAGGAAAGGAGAAGCAAAGCACTTGGACATGCATGTAATTGAACTGCAAGTGGACTTGCTGGGGGTGCAGTGTGTTGTATGCCATTTACCCTGGGAACTGGTAGCATCCATCTTCCCAAAGCTGCTGGCACCAATCACCAACTGCTACCACCCATCCATGCATCCTGGTAAACACCTGAGCACTTGTGAAAACTGCACTGTAATGTTCATCTTCAAGAAGAACTGACTGAGGGAAATGACTAGTAAAATGCAAGAATGTTTAATTGGCATATTGTTAGCAGAAGGACATAAATTGCCAACTATAATACATCGAATAAATTAGCATTGCTAGCTTGCTGAGGACTGATGCATTATCATGCAATTCACATGGAGTTTTTAATTATTCAGAAAGCAAATGAATTATTTTCAAGCTTGCATTTCCTTGTTTCATGTTGTCCTTGTGGCTTTAAATACATTTCCAAAATCTTTTTAAATCCAAGCACTCGGAATTCAGCTTTTCTGTTCTTCTATAACAGTATCAAGCTGGGAACAGAAATTGTTGTCTCACCTTTAAGATCTGCAAGACTCGAGTTGTCCTGGTAAAACCTAAAAATGTTGAGCCTTCAGCAACACAACTAATACCCTTCCACAGGAAGAGCCTGCTGCTGTCAATGGAAGTCCTATCAATGGATTTACATACAGTATATTTAGCATTAGCATTTTTTAGCTCCTCAACTCAAGCAAGCGGTTAGCCAAATTTAGATCTAAACAACCATCATGGGGGGTTGGATCAATTTAATTACGTTTTTAAATATATATATTTTTTAATCCACCATGACCTTGAACGAAACAGAGAGACCAATCAGTATGGGTAGCTCTGTTTCTGAGATGGAAAATACCCACACTCTTCCCTGACCCATAATTCACAAACTTGTAGATATCTATCCCTAGTTTCTCCTTTCAGTCCCATTTATGAAAACTATTTTTAGCTGGAGCAAATTTCAGAATACAAGTAAAATCAAAAATGCTATTAACATTACCAGATATAATGAGTTGTTTAATTACCCTTGAATCTAGACCTCGTGAAGATTCAACCCATTTTAAAGTGCTTTCGATCCAAAATTAACAAGCACAGAGAATACCAGATTGCTTGCAACACCCAGGTACAAGAGTCTGATCGTTGGGACACCAGAGCAAAGTGAGGACTTTGCCATTAACTGGGTGGCAGCTGGTGAAGAAACTTCAGCTCTTCCGCTGTCACACTTCGCATCAGGGAAGGAGCCTTGCTAAGAGGGGAGCATCCCAAAATGCAGCATTCAGTGTATTCAGCTTGTCTGCTGGATGGTGGAAATGGAGCACAATAATTGCCATAACGGCAGTGACTCCTGTGACACAAACGTGCATTTCAAGAGAAAACATTTCCAGCAGGGCTATGAAGCATCCATTAAGCAGTGACTACTTTCTATCATTCTACGTTTCATTTTGCTTAAATGGCCTAAACTAAGGCTATATAGAAATACCAACGCGTTCAAGAGCTCATTTACTGAAAAAGAAAAGTTAATCAGAACACTAAACAAAACATTTGCACCCCTCCACCAGGCTTTAATTCCACACAAGTATTCCTCATACACCCCTAGGTTAGCCTCCACAGCCATTTCTATCATAATGGAGATCCTGACAGGCCCTTGACTATAGTGGCAAAAAAAAAAAAAAGCACAATAATTACTTTTCATCTTTGTTAAGATAATCTTCCCATATTTGTGAAGCTCTTAACACAGCATAAAATGATAGCCTTGTTTAACTCTCCATCATGACCTATCCTAGCATCTGCCCACCATTCCACCGGGCACGTGCACTCTCCGTTGTCTCACAGCCCTGCTGGATCCCCGCGGCTGGGGATGCCCTGCAGAAACAAAGCACCGAGCAAAACCCAGCCTGAGCCCCAGATGGGGGCTCAAGGAACAGGACCTCATCCACCATAACTGCAAAACCCGCACAGTACAGCTCAGAACGTCCTCGAATGAACCAAACCCCACTCCGACAGAACTCAATGGGCCGTTTGCCCCTGAGCCCAGCAGGAGCAGGACTTGTTCTGTTAAACTGTGATGGAGATGGACCACAGTTCCAAGAAGTCGGGACACCTCTCATTCACCTCTGCATGCATTTGCAGATCTCACATTGTACACGAGGTGATAAAACCTAATGTAATTGAGGGAGTTGCTCTGAATTCACGGACTGACTTAAAGAAGAATTCTGGGTTCAACTCTTGATTAAGAATGCGACCTGTTTCTCGTAGAGCTGCTCTTTCAGAGTTACTTCATTTAACAAACAAACAACATCCCCCCTATGGACTTTACCCCCCAAGTTCACAGAATGCTTTTCTGCACAGGGGAAGCTACTGAGGAGATTACTACTTCTCTCTGGACAAAACCAATCCCTAGAAGTTTTTTTTATTAATTTGCAGCATAATGCATAAAAAGGGAGCTTGAGAAATTACCAGAAGTGGTAAATAAATGATTCATGTGGCTTGGTTTAGCATGAATAAATTATTCCTTCCTTCTCTGTGCTTCATTTGAGAGAAGAATGCAAAATTAATGCTATTCTATGCAAATAGGAAACCTTTTATACAATTCTGACATAATTATAGGTGTTTGCAAAGAAACACATACTTGGTTTGGGGAAGAAAAATGTCTCAGTAGCATATTAGCGTCACAGAATGAAAGATTCAAACAATAAAGTATGTCATCTGAGGATGTTCAGCAGAGACTTAGACACAGATTCAGTATTTCTCTCTTCCTAAACTGCTTTCTCCCTGCTGGGAGGTGAACGATCGGCTCCCAAAACACCACGTCCCTACAGCTGATGCTTTGTCACAGCCTGCAATGCAAAGGAGACTGCTGCCTGTCATGCAAAGGCGCGTGTCCCAGAAGGTTTTCATTAATGCCAACGAAACTGACAGCATTTAAACAATCTTGTAGCCAAGGAAACAGAGGAGCACCTGACAAGTGCCATGCCAGCTTCCTGCTCCAGAGGCAGCCGGCTGAAGCAGCACAGCCCAATCGCACCACAGGTAAGGGCAGAATTAATCCTCAGGACGTTAGGCCCCCATCACCAGGGTGCCTGCCGACCTACAGCGAGCACACCGCCAAGTCATCCTTGGGATCCCAGCTGAGCTTGCAGCACAGCAGCTGCTTTCTAGCAGCCGCTGCCCACGTGAATGGATGCTCCCATCCAGCAGGTTTCATAACTGATTTAAACGGGATTTTATACCGCAGGCAACAAAAGGGAGAATTAATTTAGATTTCCCAGCTTTTCAACCAAGAGCTCACCACTAAGAAATCCTGTTAGCAGCATTTCATCAGAATAACTGTCCAAAATTTTGGAAAAAAACATCCTTCACAAGCTTCAAGAATTTACACATAAGAGTGAAGAAACCATCAAACTGGAAATTACTCATTTGTGAACACGAAGGTACAGAACAGTTCAAACCTAAAGACTGCACTGAATCTGCATTCTAGCAAAGTAGAAATAAACGTTACACCACAATGCTAACGAGAATAACAGGAGGAAAATTTGTGCTGTCAACTACAATACTCTCTACAGCAGTATTTCTTCAGACATTCTGAAGTAAAACACTAAGCCCTTCAAGAACGTGCTTAATGCCTTATTTTAGATAACTCAAAATGAATAAAATTAGCATTTCCCACTTGATCAGTAGAGAGCATTTCAGGTGTGTTCACACAGCACTTGAACTGTCCTGGGGAAAATACTTGCAAATATGCCCTTCTGCTGTCACCCTGTCCCTAAGAACAGCCGTCTCTTTCACGACGGACACTGCTCGAAGGGTTCAATGCATGCATGCATCCACCCGAGGGCTTGAGCAGTGTTCAGCAGCAGAGCTCAGGGCCACCCCCAGCCCGCTGCTCAGGCTCAGCCTCTCCTTGCTTGCTGCCCTGCTGCATGGCAGCACACACCAGCCAGCACTCCCACATGACCGAGTGGTTTTGTCTATTCTAATTATTAAATATGGACAAGGACGTAACAATTATCAGTCTTCCTGTCAATTGCAAACTTAGACGGCTGTATCTCATGGTACGCAGATCACTGCATAGCAACCCCAGCGCTGTTCCCAGCAGTGATTCCTCTGGGACAACAGCCTCTATATATCTACAATGAAAAATGGAATTCCATCTTCAACTTGTGGCACCTGTTTAATTCCAGTTGACAGGAACTAGTTATTTGATAGGTCCGTCCATAAAGCAATGGGACACCTCTTGAGCTCCAGCCATCCATTGCCCAATCTTGCCCCCAAGGGCTTCCTCGGCACCAGGAAACACCCACAGGAGCAGGCAGCTCAGTTCCAGCTGTGCTGGACTCAATGATCCTTGTGGGTCTCTTCCAACTTGGAATATTCTATGTAGATCATAGAGCCATGAAGGTTGGAAAAGACCTCGAAGATCTCCAAGCCCAACCCACTCCCACCACGCTGCCCACTGCCCATGTCGCTCAGGGCCACATCTCCACGCTCCTTAACACCTCCAGGGACAGTGACCCCACCAAGCCCTGGGCAGCCCATGCCAGCGCCTGACTGCTCTTTGAAGAAATTGTTTGTAATATCCAACGTGAACCTCCCTTGGTGCAAAGTGAGGCCATCGTATCGCCGTGACCCAGGAGCAGAGGCCGACTCCCCCCTTTGCCACAACCTCCTCCCAGGTCTCCTCTTCTCCAGACTGAAGCACTCCAGCCCCCTCGGCCACTGCCCATCAGACCTGTGCTCCAGGCCCTGCACAGCTCCGCTGTCCCCTACCCTCGGATGTTACACACTGTGTGGTGATGAGCAAGCCAGAAGTAAAAGAAGCAGTGCACTCTGGTGCTGCGCTCCTAGCTTCAATGCCCTTGGAAGGAATCAGGGGGAACTGCTCCAAACATTTTGTTTCTGTACACAATGTGGCTGCTAAAATTCAAAACAGACAATTTAGTGGGTGGATCTGTAATTAAATTATTATGGCTCGTATCTAATTAAAACAGATTTCAAGGCACATTTCAAGCTGTGGCTGGATGTCAGTTTGAAGTTGTCTCACACTGCTTGGCAGCAATCACACTGAAGGAGGGCAGAGAGGCAGCATCCAAGACTAAGGAAAGGAGGATCTAAAAATAAAAACGTTCTGGAATGGCTGCCTCCCACTTTGAACCCAGCTCTTCACTACTGGCATGACACCGTCCCACACCACAGATTTCTCCAACAGGCACTGAGACTCCCAGGAAGAGATAATAAACAACTACAGGGGTACAAATCATGGCTGCAGCTCAGCTCTATACATAGTTCAGCAGAAGCAGATGAATAAGCCCTCCCAATTTATCAGAGAACTGTTTCATGGAGGGGATATAATTACAAGCCAGACGATACAGAAATACATAGCCTGGCAAGACACACCACAGAAATCATGATCCTAAAATAATAAAACTCACTGACACAGAGCACCCAGCACGGCTGTCGGCATCTTGCTGCCAGCAAGGAACTCGAAACAGGGCAGGGTGTGATGTGCCAGCCTAGGACAGATCCCCTTGGTCATTTGCATGCAGACTTGGAAGGTAACTGCACGCTCCTATTGCTCTGCACCACGTCTCACAGCTCTGAACAGGAAAACAAGAAAACAAAAGCTAACTTATGTTTAAAATGAGAGTTCTATGCTCCACGAAGATTTTGGGTCAATGACTTACTCATCTGAAAAGCTGCAGTTCTTTTCTATTATCACAAAATATGTATTTGAACCTAAGAAGTGTTCAGAAGTCAGGTGTCAATAGAAGTGCCGTTTGGACAACTGGTCCTTATCAACACATTGCTCCAAGATGTTGATCACTTTCTTATTGACCCAAGCCTTCAAAATAACCAGGAAAAAAAAAAATGTAGGGCCTGACTCAGCCAAGAAGCACTAATCCAAGAAAATGCTGAAATCAGCCTTGTTTCACAGGCCTCTAAGCGTATCCTGGTAATTCTGGTGTCACGCGCTCACATACGATGCAGCACAGCGTTACCCCACGCAAAACTCTCAAGGATATCCCCAGGACTTATTCCTTCACTCCCCAACGCAAAATTAAACATTCACTTTCCTCCACAAAACTCAAAAATGCCTTCATCACCTTTGTTGGAGCCTCTTTGGACATTTTCCTCATCCTGCATACAGAAGTGCGAGACAGCCATTTTACTCATCAATCTTTGTCTACCTTATGGATCCTTATTACAGATTTGCTGGCCCCAATATTTGCATTACATTACATGTTCCCTCTGGGGCGTATTGAATTGTTGTATACGTTTTATTGTCTGCCAGATCCCCAGCAGAACGTGCATATAGCCAAACACATACATAGAACATGCACGCACCTGTGCACACGTGGCACTCGTTGGGTTGGGAGATGTCCCCACCCACCACCAAGCAGCTCATCTCTTTTTCCTGCACTTCTCCATACACACCTCCATACATCTGAACTGCCATCGCACACACAGCCTTGTTCACTGCAGAGTATCTACACGTACCTGCTATTACAGACCTCAAACCAAGGGCTCCGACTGCTGCCACCGCAAAGTAATTAAGCTGGTGAAACCATCAGTGACTTGAAGTGCTCTTTCATTAACAAAGCGAGTGCAATTATTTTTCTGCCACCTTCCCTTACTCCATTACTCTGACGCACAGGAGCTGATTTCTCAGGCTGCTCCCTGCCCCTCGGAGCACATCCACGGAGCTGGAAATCCTCCCCCACACAGCTCTGCCAGTGCAGCTGAGCGCTCCACGCGGAATTCCACACGGGTGGGAGAAAATCATATACAGCAAGAGGGATTCGGGGTGAAAACTTACGTGGCATTTTTTGCTAAGGGCCTGGCACTGAGAGGATCAAGGATAAACAAGTTGCTGACACACGGCTGCTGGCAGTGATGACACGCTTGCCTCACGTAACTCCACGAATCCTCCCTGAAACCGTGTGTTGCCACGCAGTGAGCACATCGCTGTCTCAGCTTTCTCTTTTTCAACTCTGAATACGTTTTTATGACAACAGCGTATGAAAACGTAATTTGGGGAACCACTTCAGGCTCCTGCCTCATCATGGCTCCTCAGCCCAGCATTGTCACTGTTTGCACTGACAGCCTCAGCAGAGAACCAGACCCTGCAGCGCGCACCATGAACAAGACACACAGCCACCCAGCGCCGCTGCAGCAGGGAGACCAGCAAATCCGAGCCCAGCAAACACCCAAACAAATGAGCTGTCTGTGAAATTACTGACTGAGAAGGATGAAATTACAAAGTAATCAATGATATTAATTAAAGAAAAATTGGCCAATGGCTTATTTCATAATCATTAAGGTTGGAAGGACCACCAAGCTCATCTAGTCCAACCATCATCCCACTCTTGCAGCCTCTCTCGACCGTGTCACTCAATCTGATATCCATCCTTCTCTTCAGCACCTCCAGGGACGGTGACTCCACCACCTCCCTGGGATTTGCAGATTTGCTCTAACAAGTAGAGGCACAGAGGGAGACGGAAACACAAATTTATATATTTTTTGTTAAAAAAGGAGGAGGTACAACACCCCTTGATTTCCAGAGACCTTCTCGAAGCAGCCTGCAGTACCCAGTGTGCAGCACACAAGGCTGCCTCTCACGGAGCCGCTCTGTCCTCGCTGCTCACCCACCCGTTCTGAAGCTGTGTTTAAAATATTCTCATGCTTTCCAATAATAAATGCTTACAAGTTCTACTGCTGTTATTGGCATAGCTATTATCTTCCACTATGCAGCATGACACGCTTCATAATTTCATGAGCCTATCATTAGGGTATTAGGTAGCTTTTTTCATTAGAAGATAATAGAATAGGACTGGCAGCCCAGAATATGACTGCCCCATAAGACAGCTATGATCAAGATGTAACAGCTCAGACAGGGACACCACCTGGATGGGACTGGCCTGTAACTGGGACAGCCAGAATCAAAGACCAAGCTGAAACAAGTGTGTGTGATTTCTGCCATTTATAAATGCCAAGCCACAGCATCCTTGTATATCATTGGTACCGAGTTTGCTGAAAGCCTTACAAGAGGTGTAACAGCAGCATAGAACAGAAATACAAGTAATTAGATTAGACAGTGAAATCCATTTGAGATTAATTGGTAAGTAATCAACCCGACCAAGTTTATGATCCTTGAACTAAGAGCAATAGGAAGGTACAATGTCAGCAATTAGGTGGCAACAGCTGATGAGCGAACCCTTCTGCAGTGCAAACAAAATCCTCTTCTCTTTCGCTGGAGGCAAAGGAAGCGTTAGACAATTTGGAAAGCAACAAGTGCACTTTCTCTTGAATGGTTCTAAAACATTAAATTAAATAATCTCTTCGCTCTCGGTGTAACCTTTGGTAATTGTTGGGAAAAAAAGACACTGTGATGCTTTTCTGCTGGAGTGTAGCACGCACTGTAACTTATATTGGGACGATGGAGCAGTAGGAAGAACATTGTGCAGGAGAAAGTGTGTTTACTTTCAAATGTGTAAAAACTATATTTAAAAATAATGGATGGGCAGAAGAACGACTTACAGAAAATCAGTAATAAAACATTCCCTCCAGGTTCTTGTTGTCTCTCTCTCTCTCTTTTTTTTTTTTTTGTAAAATTCAGCACTTAAATTCTACTGAATTAGAAACTGATCCATTCTAATACAAACAGGAAGGAAAGCTTAACTCAGCTCTTGGGTCAAACTTGCAATTTCCAATATAGAAATTAAATTCTCTCCCACTTAGACACACCGTGATTTAGGAAATCTGCTTTCTTGTTTCCAGTTTCCTAGGCTTCGTTTCAATTAAATGTCAACAAACATTAGGCACAGCAGCATTTGATTAAGGATTAACCCCTGTTATACCATGGCTGGGTAAGGCAATCTGTTCACCCACACTCAAGAACAGAAGATAAAGAGCTGCAGTCCTTGAGTCCAATGGAGTTATGCTGCCTTGGAGTTACTCAGGATCTCTCTCCTAGCATCAGACTTGTAATTTCTTGTAATTACCGATTTGGGTACAAAGAATCTCAAACCTGTAAGAAGCCATTAGAAATTATACAGTGGAAGTTTTCCACCTGTGCTTTAAGAGCCCCACCTGCACTTCCCTTACCCAATGCTGAGCAAGGAACCCCTCCAAGTTCTTCTGAGAGCAAAGCCAGGCCCTGGAGAGGGTGTGCTCAAGCATCTCTGGGGCAGACTCATGCACCTGCCCCATTATTGCTTGGACAGATGCAGGAATTGCCAATTTACTCCTCACCAATGCCCCAGTTTCCCTCTCCAAGTTCCAAGCTGTTTGAACAAATCTCATCAAGCTGATCAGCAATTCTTTAAGACCACTATCGCATTCAATTGTTTGTACATCTCCATTTTTCTAGACGCTCCCCAACCCATTTCTCCTCTGTGCTGGGATGTCTCACCAGGAGCTGCACTTACTTCTTTTAAACCATTTTGTTACTTCATTGCCATCTCATTTGACACCTCCCTGACCTGTGCAAAAGCACAGCTGGCACATCTATGGTTTCATTCTGCCTAGAAAAAGAGGGTTTTCTTTATTTTCCCCTAAATAAGAGATATATGGGGAAATTAATCGGTAGAAAAATCATGAGTACCAGTAACAGATTACTGGTACTCAGGTCTTCAGCACCCTCCCACACTGAAAACCTTCATCCCTCACAGCACAGTGGGTGAAAAACTTGGAGAACGATTCCTTCTCATTTCTCTCTTCCCCCGGTGGTTGTAGGAAAACAGACTGAGTAATCTGGCTGGTCCCTACCACTCCTACATCTTGTCCTGAGAAGGAACAAAAACTCAAAATGCTTAACTCAGGGAAACCTCAGGAAAAGCTACAGAAAACCAGAGGCCGCCAAAGGAAAGAAATCTCTTAGAGGGGAATGAGGAAAATGCATCTTATGGCATCCCTGTCCCCAGCACAAATCTGGTGAAGTAATACAGTCAATGGTGCAGAGCTTGGTAGGAGCAGAAGCAGAGCATTCCTTACGATGGGATGGACTTGATGCTATTCACCCGTCATTCAGACTGCACCCCTGAAGAACAGCGGGAGGAGCCATGTGCTACAGAAACCCTTTCCTCAGCTGCTACCTCCAGGCAGTGCCTTAAAGGCCGTGCCCACCCCTCAGCATCACAAGCACAGCCAGAGCTCAGCTCTGCCCTTCAGCCACCCATGCTGCTCTGCCCACAAACCGCTCTTCCCAGCATCACCTCTGCAGCGCACAGCACCAGCCCCAACCCTCTTTGCTCGGCATCTTCTCATAAGAATTGTTTCTCGACAACAAAAGCCCACCCCGAGGCCCGATTACTTTTGATCCGTGCTACTCCCTGGAGGAGGCGATGTGTAAGAATACCTCTCTCTGCATTCCACAGCGCCGTGTTGCTCACAGCGGACTCGAAGCGGTGCAGAGGAATTTCACGGTTGAAGAACAGGCACAGGTACCTCATCCTGCCAGAGGTTACCACCTCACTGGGGCTGCTGACCCGCACCACAGCTACCGGTCTTGTACTTTGCCTGAGATTACAGCCAGCTTCTGCAAACTTCTTCAGTGCTCTACTTTTTGCCTTTAAAGGGCAGACAGCGCCCTGGGTTCTCCTCTCCAATCAGTTCCAGCCGCAGCCCCAGCTCTGCCTCACAACGGGCACCGGTGGCCGCGCTGCTCAACCTGCTTGAAATCAAGTGAACAGCAAGAAGAGCAGAGTTACATTCGAATTCAAGGAGCTTAAAGAAATAGAAAACAAACACGCCGTGCACGTAATGGCTCGCACCGTGCATGCTGAGGCACTTCAGCGTACATATTCATAAGGAAGATTTGCTGTGAAACTATCGGGGCGTCTTCATACTACAGAAATTCCAGCTGAATTCTGACCAAGACAAAGATGACTTAGAATTCAGCTAAACGCGTGTTTCTGTCTGATGTACCAGCAAGTCACAGAAAAAAGGTTCTAATTGCAGTGTGTGGTACAATTTGATGACAGAGGGAAACAAACCCCATCGCATCTGACTGACATCTCTGAAAACTGCATTAGCTTTGTTTGCCATCATCACGTCCCAATAGGTTTGGGTGTTCCGTTCAGATCAGCCCTGTAATCAAATGCCTAGAAACCACCTCCTTCCTACTGCTGCATTTTGAAGTCATCCCTTCATTTTGCATTAGGAATTCCTTCTCTTTTTGAAACATACAGTATTTCTTCCCCAAAACCAGCGCTTTCTCCATCTTCTTCACAGTAGCCTAGGAATGGCAAAACCACGCCTCTTCCGAAATCCTGGATTGCCTTGCAGATATTCATTACTTAAAAATGAAGCCTGCACTCCCCACACACAGCGCAGTTTTGGAGCTGCTGTTATTGCAGGAAGCCATTTCCAGCCCCGGCAATCGACGGCAACTCCACTCGCTTTCCCCATGCTGAAATTCGAGCAGCAGGCAGTGGGGAAGATGGACGAAGGTCACCAGCGTGATCCGCCGCAGACGTCGTGATTTCACAGGTTGTCAGTTCTTCACCAGAACTCCCCGTGGAGGCACTCAGACAGCACGACGGGGGAGAGCCGCCCTCCTCCCACGGTACCAGCACCTCCTCCTCCTCTCACGCCCCAGAGTCACCTGCAGACACCGAGAGCAAACTGGCTCGTTCTTCACTTTCAACAGATGCAGTTATGTTCAAAGATGCTGTGCCACCAGAGAAAACAGCAGATTCAGAACTACCGGAGGAAGCTTCGTGTCAGCCTGTGCTGGCTGATCCTAGTGGAGGAGGAAGGGCAGCAGCAGTTCGCCTTTTTGTAATTTTTTTTTATATATAACTAATAGTGAAAGAGAACAATGCATCTGCCAGAGTCACAACACAGCACTTGGCCCGTAACCTGCGTCTCTAACTTGGGAGCAAGCACGCCCACAATGGGAGCTGCTCAGAAGTTTCACCCCAGCATTTAGAAGCTTCTGGTGACTATGAATTATCGAGCTGAAAATGACTGCCACGACTCAGAAGCAACAATCTGAGATCACCCTGGTGATCGCCTGCCTGCACTCTGCTGTCTACTGACAGTAATGAGGCCACAGTAAAGACATTTCTCTGCTCTTGCCAGAAGACACGGGGTGACCGACTGCCTATTCACCTTCAGAGGGACTGGGACTAGCCTAGCTAGCTCCCTCAATCACTGCCTTATACTAAGGAGACTTAAATGCCATTTAGTTACAAAAAGAATAAAAGCAAACAAGAGATTGAGGAGAAACAGGGACCTTCTGTAGCATCAGTTGGACTCGCATGGCCACATATGTGGGAGATCCCTTATCCACAGGTGAGATGTCAGTGATCACATTCCATCTGACGGACCAACAGGGCGGGCTGCCTGCCCAAACGCTGCCTACTGATACAACTAATCACCTGCATTTGAAAACTAGGCTTTTTTTTTTTTTTTTTAAGTAACACAATAATCCTTTCGTTTATCATAAGCAAACAAGTAATTGTAGTCTAGGCAGTGCTATTGCCCTTTTCAAAGCAAAAAAGAATGCACAGGCTTCCCGATGGCTCAGTGTCACATTGCACTCACGTTCTGTTTCATGGCCATGCTGCTCTCAGAAACCTTCCAGGATGAGGACAGGAGAGGTGCTGGGCAGATCATCAGATGCTGTGTAGAAGTGCAGGACTTGCAGAAAAATGTGCTGAGTTTATCAGTCCAGCAGCACTCAAACCTCCAACCCCCACAGCATTCACTTCAGTAGTTACCTGGATTTGCCTACAGGTTTACTGTAGAGTTAGACTAGTTCAACTACAAAGGATATCGGAACAGTGAGAGAAGATCACATCCCCCAGTCTTAAGTGACCTGCTCTAAGCATCAACTCAATGAAGCTGGGGATGATGCCCCACAGCTGGTAGGAAGCCAGAAAATTCTACGTTTGACAACATGCAACAACTTATTACCACTGACTGCAACCAGAGCAGATGAGGTGATCAGTCTCCTTTTTGCAATGGCAGTACTTTGAACAAACTGGTAGTGGCCCAAATGGAAAAAGAACGGAATTGCAATCAAACAGAGCAAAACCCCAAAATGGAACGAGACAGCCTCTCCTATTGCGCGGCATTCTGGAACGTGAGAGATGCTCCCAGCACAGGTTGGCACTAAGATGAGCCATGTCTCTCAGCTCTTTTCTGCTTGCTGCGAAAAATAATGATCTGTTGATCTTGGTTTGTCATTCAAACTGTGTACCCACTAAGTCAGCATCTGTCTCCTTAGCGGATCTTCTTCTTTGATGTTTGCCAACTGTCAGAACCAAAGAGAAACAAAAACTACAAAAAAAACCAAACCTTCCAGAAATGCTTTTAAAATGACATTTGTCAAAAAGCCCTGATGATAACATCCATGCTAATTTCAGTACTCATCCACAATGATATTCTGACCACGTTCATGTCCAGATTAAAAAAAAAAAATCCAATTTATATTGTCCTTCCAGGTAACAGCAGTGAGTAAAGAAACGGGCACAGGGTGAGGGCTATGTGCTGCTGCTCAGCTGATGAAATCGGGTCATAGAAAACATTACCAGAGCCATTGGTGCTTTCAGAACTCAAAGTCTTTTTTACACTTTGGAAAGCAGAGTTTAAGGTGTCTACAAAAGAAGCACTGCAGACATGGAAAAGAATGTTCTTCACAAACCAAGGGACAGCCTGCACGCTTTGAGAACCGAGGCTGATTCCCAGAATTACACTCTGTTTTCCCATCCAAACTCATTCCTTGCTTAATTAATGCAGCCCATTAAGCTCTAAAAGCAAAGAGATTGTTCCTATTAATCGGTCGGCATCAGAGATCTCTCCAAGTAGGCTTTTAATTTTACACTGAACTCTTTTACTGCCTTCTCTCCAAAGTTTGCAATCCCAAGTGAAAGGCTCCCAGCTGAGGATCACACCGCCTGTTCATGCCAAATGCACTTGGCCAAAGATGTACGAGAAAGCAGAAACAGGCTCCAGTACCACACATGCAGCAGGGGACACGGACACCAGACTTAGAGCGCCAGCTGACGTGTATTTTTGGATGGAGACAGAAAAGTTTGGGGGGCAACCGATTTGGGGGAAGTTGCTAAAAGCTGTGAGACGTGCCTGCAAGTGATTTCAAGGTGGGCTTCCCCCTGCTTTTCTGCCCTGCGGCCGGCCTATCTGTAGCAGCACGTCAATGCACGTTAATACGTTCTGCGCGGTGCAGCTGGAGAGGGGAAGGAGCCAGGAAATCTGTCCTCTCCCGGGCAGGCCCCGACGCTCCAACAAAGCGGAGCAGGGGCTGGCGCGGCCGTGAATCGGCCCTCTGTGCCCAGCTGCCCTCACACACACTCACACATTCACTCGGCCGCCAGCTACTGCGGCAGCACCAGAGAAAAGTGAAGGGAAGCTTTTATGCTCTTTGCAGTTCAGCCAGTGCCCCGAAAGAGGCAGACAGCGCTTCTGATCCCGAAACGTGGCTTCTGTGCATGGGGTAAAGATGAATAGCTCAGGAAGCACTTCCACAGCCTGGGCCTGTAAGCTGTGGTTTCTGCCAGCACCGATCTCCAGTCTGAAATGTCTCGCCTTTGTGCAGAAATCCCAGTTTACTGATGGCCTTGGTTAGCCGTGCAGGATCATTAAAATCATTCTCAAGACACAGACCACTTATTTAGTGTGGATTTTCAGTTCTGGTGAGAAGATGAAGGTACCCGCTTTGTGAGCAGGTTTATCGTCAGCTCCCCATCCAGACGCCGCTATGCCCCCCCACCATCCGCCCCTTCCAGCGGCCAAAGAGGAGCGTGCAGAACCTGCTCATTGATCAGAGACCTGCTACTGCTTACAGAGGTGCAGAGGGCAGAACAGCATGTGGTGCCCTACAGCTCTTGCTCTACAGAAAGCCCAGGGTAAAACCTCCCTTAAATGCATAGAAGTGATCCTCTGCGCTTTGTAACCTGGTCCTGTAGAGAGGTGCTTCCATGCTAGGTTGTGGTTACGAAGGTGAAGAAGCAGGAAGAAAGGAATCACACAGCTGTAAGAAAACAGAGCAATCTGCCAGCACTGACTCTCCCTCACTACTTTGCCGCTAGAAAAAATAAGGTTTGGCTAGACAGAAACAACATCTCTACAAGTCCTTTGCTTCTAGATGATCCACAATCACATCGTAGCTTGGAAATTTTCTTTCAAATAATTCTGGAGTTTGAGGAGCTCAAACCATATCTAGGCAAAGACAGATGAGGAAGTTCAGCCTGTTCCCGATACGTCCCTGTGAAATCTAAGTCTTTTCCTGGGTTTCCAGATGAATATAACAGTATGTCTATGCTAGAACCCACCACCACCCATGGATTTCAGAGGAGGCATTCTTAGCTGCTCACACTATGTGGCTGCTTCTGCTCTGGCCCCTGTGCTCCATGGGGAGGGGTTGGCATCCTTCGGACCACAGCTGGAGGTGCCCACGTTGTTACTGACCTGTTCTCTACAGATGAATGTTTCTTTCAGTTGATTATAGAAATCTCAGCACTGGGAGGTGAGTGCATCCACACTGACGAGCCCCTCTGTTTCAACACCACAGTTATGTGTAAGCAGTAGGTGTAGGCACCCATCAGCGTAATGCAAATCCTTCCCTGGAGGAGGATACATAAGCAACACTGCACACATATGAAATGAATTGGTAAAAACTTCTTGATTTGATGCCAAACAGCAGGTGATCAATTGAAGAATACTTTGGTTTTTGCAGATTAATAAATGCATTTTACAGGAACGGTGGTGACCGGGAGATTCAGATACATCCTTGATAACAATTCTGTATCTTCAAACAATAGTAAGGGCTAATGGCTTACAAATTACTAAATAAACAAAATCAGTACTCTCTGATTGCCCAGAATTACTTCTTGAAACATCCAATTTGCCTCCTCTTTAAAATCCCCCATAAAAACAGGTTTGTTGGATTCCAGCTTTCCTTATCTATTTTTTCACCTGACCATCTGCCGAAGTGCTACAACAACAAGCCTACTTTCCATTGCAGTTAGTAGCTAACAAAAGGAAAAAGGAGATGATCAGTCGCTTTGAAATTGTCTCCTTGTGTTCAGCGAAGGAAACAGAGGAGCACATAGGAACAGGACAATACCGTAGGGAAGGGCAAACAACCAGCCCCATCGCTGCCAGCTGATCCCAACAGCTGCTCAACAGCAGCATGGCACATTGACACTCGCAGACAGAGGGGCATGGAAATCATTTTACTACTATTCCTCTGTCTTGAGTAACCAACTCAACCAAAAAATATAACCAGATCTCTTCCTATTCTTCTTTACATGTAGAGAACGAAGTTCATACTTCAACAACACTTTCTAAAAGAAAGCTGCAAATATAACAAGAATGAGAAAGACAGGAGAATTAAAAAAAAAAACAGATATCTGAGGGACACTGTGTCATGGTGTTGACACACTGCAAGGCTTTTCTGCAAAGATATGCCAAGTAAAAACAATTGTTTCTGCCCAAACTTAGTAATTCACTAAAAGCTACTGAAAAAATTCTACATAATAATGCAAAACAAATATATATATAACCACTCGTGTAAGTGTTATTTACCAGCACTGCCACGCTTGTCAAAAAATGAATTTGCACACTCCAGT
The DNA here is from genome assembly GCF_002078875.1 of Numida meleagris. Classification (NCBI taxonomy): domain Eukaryota; kingdom Metazoa; phylum Chordata; class Aves; order Galliformes; family Numididae; genus Numida; species Numida meleagris. Next base: position 18,395,531 of record NC_034419.1, read on the forward strand.
CACACAATACTGCTAACAAAAAGATTATACATCCTTGTCAAAAGAGAAGAATGAGTAACTACTGACTCCAGTGGCTACTGATCCCAGAGAGCACGACTAACTCGAGCAGAATCTGCACACGTGGGCAGTCCCTCTGCTAAGGCCGCAGCAGCTCCAGGAGCAGCGAGAAGCAGCCAGCTCCCCTGTGCCTGCCCAGAGTGCCCAGCTCTTCCACCCGGCCCTGCTATGAAGCTGCTCCCTTTCTCCTCTTCGTTACAGGAGAACAAAGCTTCTTACAGAAGCTGAAAGGAAAAAACCCTCACTCCCATAAAGGGCAGAACACTACAGATGTGAAACCTTTTACTGTATATTTGGCACATCTATTACGTAGATACCAAGTAACGAAGTCAGAGCCTCGACCTCTTTCCAGCATCCCTGTTCGATGCCATGCAGCCACCATCAGCTGCAGCACATCCCAGAGCCCCTCCAGCAGAGCAGGCACTGCGGGTTTCAGATAAGCAACGCTGTTAGATGTGGCTTGACCTGACTGATAACCACTTTCATTACCCACACCTTGGACAATATTTACATTATTCAATTGTAGAACAAAAGAATAAATATATAGCAGCAAATGTCGTTATTCATTTCAGAACTGGGCACTGAAGAAAATGAGATTTATACACGGTCCACCCAAGAGCAGATCCTTACCCACCCTGGCTGAGTTCTGTGTGTCGCAGTGTGATACATGGGAACCAACTATTTTCCAGAACCAGATTCAAATTCATGACTTATCACAATGCAAGGTCCTAAGGGTAATGAGGTGTGAGTAATAGCTGCTGATAATGCTAAGATACCCATCACTACTAATCGTTAAGCTTCACTTTTCCAATTGTTTCTGAGATTCCACTGGTAACAGCCGCCCTGAGCTTGCTGATGGCTTTTTTTCCCTTTGGCTGCTCTGAGCATTTCTATTTGGAGCAAAAGTTCTCATTTGCTCGGAGTGTTATTATTTACAGCAATCAATATTGCTACGGAAAGCAAATGGTCACCTCAGCTTTACTCACTGATGAGAAAACTGAAACAAACTCAGCATTTTGGCTTACATGGACATTTTGAATACCTTACTCTAAATACAAGCGGAATAATTTCTCCGCAATGAAGTATTTATGTGACCAGCTAAGAAGGCATCTCTCCATTATTTCCAACTCGCACTGACCGGAGGATGGGCATGACATCAGTGTGAAGGAGAAAGCACACCCAGTACGCTGCACTCTTGGTATGGTTATGGACAAGGATGCCCAGCAAAGCATCCACGAGTGTTCTGGAGGCCAGGAAGCCCAGCATACAGCTCCTGCCATCTTTTTCTCTTACTGTAAAGGCATTGAAGCCACTTTCAACTTCTAATAGCTGGTCAAACTTTTGTTCCAGGACATCACAACTCATTCCTCAGACCATAATGCTACTGCAGTGGATGCATTTATCACTGCGGTTATGGACGTGTCAAGTAACTGCATGTATATTTATGTTGTAGCTGCTGACATTTCAGGAAATTCTTTTTATGTAAGAAAATAATAAGCATTTACTAATCATTTTGCCTCAGGCTGGTTGGCCTCTACCCTGCCAGTACACGTGTTCTTGAAACCACTCTTCAGTGCTACACTGAAAATCACAGCCCACACTGCTGGCATCCCCAGGACTTTGCTGGTAATGTATCTGGTTAACTTATGCAGTGAATTAAGAATTTCTGCCAAAAAGTCTTTGTCCTGATGATATCACAACGACAGTCTTTAAATTCAGCTGGAAAAACAGCATATGCATGTTTTAAGCATTATGAATTCAATTCATTATTGCATATTAGCACTTCTCTCTAGCAAATGAGTAGCTTGAGAAAATCAGTGGGACTTTCCATTTACCTAACGTTAAGACCATCTTTACCTTGATGAATCACATCTAACGTTTCCTCATCAGACAGACCACAGAATACACATGCAATAGACCAAACAGTGGAGAAAAAAAATGAGAAGGTTATGGTTTTATCCACACCTCCAGCATTATTTACTACATTACATATTGTTCCTTTACTGTATAGCACTCATTGCAATAGGGTTCAGGCTACGACTGGGATTCTGAGATGTTGCAGCTTGAAGTAAAGAAGTAAAACTGGAGAAAAAACAGCCTGAAGTGGAGAGAAACAAGTCCCATTTCTCAGGCATCGCCGTGGCAGCAAGGAAGTTAATAAAGCTGCCAATAAAACAGGCAGCCACACACACACCGACCTGTTATTAAAGGAACAGAAAATACCAACTTTTCTATAGAATCTTCGAAAGCTCAACAACAGTCCTTGATACAGTTACATATTTGCTATATAATTGCATCAGAGAGCCCTGGAGAAAGGTCTTTCTTTTGTGCTCTATTATGTCCTTAAATAGCCTGCCACATTTTCCAGTCATATTTGGCTCTCCAAGGCTGTTTCAAAAGGTGGGCCAGGACCGCTAACTTCCACATGTATAAAATAAGGAGAGCAGACAGCAGGCTGACGTGAGTGACCCCCACCAGCTAAAACCTGTGAGAAGTTTCCTGGCAGTGCTCAGTTACACGCTCTCCATCGCTCCTAGGACAAACCACACGCACCAGCAGGCACAAGGGTTCCCAGCGCCGCGCTGAGCTGCTGGAGCTCGCCGGGCTGCCGGACAGAATGAGAGGAAACGAGCTCAAGCAGTTACCGTTTGTTGGGTTTCTTTAACTATATAATTTAAAGTAGTCGCAGAAATAGTACAAACGTTTGGGGTATTTTTGTTTGTTTTCTTCTGCTGGTATTTGTCTCGTCACATCGGGATTTGCCATTTTCAGGCTCTAGCTTTCAAAAAGCAACAAACTTGTATGGAACGACCTCCAGCTTCGTGCCTGCAGAGGACCTAGCAAGTTGTAGGCATATCCCTTCATTTATGAAGCATATCAACCATTACACACGTTAGAATCAACAAAGAGAGCCACTTCATGCCCATTTCAGAACCCTCCACCTCTCTAAGTGCTCCAGAGAAGAGGGAGGATACAAAGCAGTGGCCCCTGACTACAAAACATTGGAAGTGACCACACGTTCAGAGGATACAAACTTGGGGATTTGCTTCATGAGGAGCAGCACACACCGGCCTTGTCCCAGGAGGAGACAGACAGGGACAGAAGGCAGGACTGCAGCCAGCAACGCAGCTGCACAAGGAGGTTGGGCTCAGCCAACACACCACAGATAGGATTTGTGCTTCCTGCCCTCATAGGGTGGTGCACTGGGGGGGGGAAACCAAAGGACAACCAGGAGCTGTCAAGCACCAGCAGAGCCCAGGAGTGAGCACATGGCAGCTCTCAGCTCCCCAGCCGTGTGCTTCCAGCCAGCCCCACTGCTCTGCAGGACCAGCACAGGTTCACTACCCCACGCTGATCTGTGCTGCTTCTAAAGCGAGCAGCCAAGGTCGCAGCGTTTCTTTATTCATGCAATTCTGACTTCTCAGACAAGCAAGGCCCAATAAATGCATTTTTCCAGCATCCCGCTTCCAGCAGCCCCAAGGCATACAGCAGAGAACAGAAATTTGCCTAATTAAAGACCCCTTTCTGAAAAATTTAGCCCTTGCTGCCTTGCTCAAGGTCATACACTAAGTGGCTGGAGAGGAAACTGCTCTGCGAAGCAGCAGCGGCGTGAGGAGCACAAGCCTCATGTAACAGCAGCAGCAGCCCTGGTGCTCAGCGCTGTCAGAACTAGGTTCTGTTCTCAGGCAAAGCTGAGCGAGGAGGCAAAAGCAAATAGCAACAGAACATGAGTTTGTAATGGCTATTTTTTGTTCTTAATTAGACCATTTTCTAAGAAAAAGGTTGATGGGGAGTATGAAGCAAAATTGTTTCTAAATCTAATTGTTGTGGTTCTGCTGGATTGCTTGGATGCTAAGGTTAGATCAGCAGACTGCAGGTTTTCCTTAGGCGTATTATTCATATTAAGGAAGCAGAGACCAAAACATCTGAAACACATCCAATTTTTTTTTTTTTTTTAAGTCATATTGAACAATGGTCTAATCAGCACTATCAGCTAGTGTACAGGGAGAACGTTACCAGCATTCTCATGACTTTATACTCTGTAACTCCTATTTGATTTTAAAAATTAAAAAGATAAAAAAATAGAAGCAAATGAATGTAATTTACCAGTATTTTTTCCTTGAAAAGCATTAAGGCACTTGTAGAAATTCCTCCTTTTTCATATTAAAATATACTTTTTAAAAAGTATTGCACCCCAAATACCTAACATACTACTGTTTCTCTGCTTATTTCCTACCTTGTTTTTCTGAATTCATCACTCAGCATGAAACAACTGGGCCAGCAAGCACCAAATCTTACATCATCACCATGTTCTATTTAAACAGTTCCTCTGACATTTAACATACAGTACGAACCCATACTCAAACTAAAGCACTCAGTAACTGGGGAGTACCAGACAAGGTGAAGGATTTCAGCAAAGTAGGAAAAAATGTTCTGAACACAACTGGCAGCTCTTGGCCAGTGGAAAAAAAAAAAAATAAAAAAAATCAATGTTGTTACTTTAAGTTATCTGGGAATTGAAATAAAATCCACTTTGGTCTTGGTTACTGATTTAATTGATATTAATAGTCCTACGGGCTCAGTCTTTAATATACACTAAATCCTGCTAGAATCATCACGCAGTCATCAATGCTTCTGATTTACACTTATGCTCAAACAGAATTTGCCGCGCTGCTGTCCTTAGGAATGCTGATGCAAGGAAGGGATGCACAAGTCCTGCTGTAGCAACTAACAACAGCTTTTCAGCATGCATCCAAGCCAAGGGTGTCACAGCAAGTCAAAGTATTGCATGAGATCTGTCATAATTCCAACTGAACCCACAGAATGACCTCCAGTAGCTCCCAGGTGTAAGGAACTAGCCTGATTCTTGCAAGTGAGAGTCCATGTTGTGCTCCTACTCAACACGATGCTGACAGTAACCCCGCACCCAACCTGCAGGATCACAAGTCAGTGAGTATGTGCTGTACACAGCGGAGCACGTACGCTGCTGTAATAGGATAATTCAGTGCTATGAAGATCAGTGGGAGCGATGATTGAACAAGTTGTTCTACATTTTGGTTACCTCATCTACAATCTTTTCTTCACAGAATATGAAATTTTAACAAAGGGATGAACTGAAGATTTATGAATCCAATACTTCTACTGAAAAATATTAGGCTCTTTATTTGCAGATTCAATCAGTCTCTGCAAACTTAAGGTAAGCCAATAGTCACTGAAATAAGCACAGTCTTGGTTCTACTATGATTTCCTAGAATCAATGAGCTATAATGCAAACGTTTGCCCACAAGCATGAGAAGCAGCAGCCCTGCCTGCACTGCCAGTGATCATGACTAATAGAGACCTGCCATGGGAACGGATAGCATGGAATGGGAATGACTGCCACGCAGCCTTGTTCCATTTGTTTCCATTTTCAAGTAATCACACAATATAAAATTCTGTATTGTTGTTAGCTGCCAGAACAGGTGGTGTAAGGAGAAAAATAATTTAAGAACTGATTGGTATGAAAGCACGGTCCCAATCTGCAGCATTCTTCACTTTGTTCTAATGGGAGGTGGAATTAGCTGACTGAGTAAACCGTGCTGCTTTGTCACCGGAATTCCCTGCTACATACCCACACGCCTGCACTCTGCAGACAGCACAGCACGCTGATTCTAACACTCGGGTATGCCACATGAAGCCCTGATGACCTCTGATGGAGATGCCCGAACCACGCCCCTGAACTTGCCCAAAATTCCTGGTTTAGATTCCTGGCTTTCCATCTCCACACGGGTCCTCAGCAGCCTCACAGACTGCACACATGCAGGGATGCCCCATGAGCACCCGGGGAATGTGGGATTCCAGGCTCATGCTGCACCCATCTCCCAGCAGAGCCCTCCAGGCTGAGCCCACACTCACTGAATGCTGACGGGACTCGGCCTGCCCCCCAGCAGCAGTACCTGGGTGAAATCCCTGTAGGACTACATCAGTAGACACCCCTAACAAATTCTTTCAAGAACCATTACTGTCTGTACTCCTTACTTGAGTAACTACGCACAGCCGGCTCTAGGCACTACTTCAATTCCCATTACATCGGGGTTTCTTCTAGGACCATGACTTTTCTTCGCAATTCTAATCTTTCACTGCTCATAATATACAACACAGAACTACTTAATCCTTGATCTTGATTAGCACTACTGAATTTCAACAGTTTTACTCCTAACGAGTAGCTCTAGATGCCACAAAATAACGACAGTTGGTTTTGTAGGGCGCTGGGTCTGTAGGCCTCGTGCTGCAGCCCGGGAATGGAACCTGGGCAGCGCTCTGACCACATCGCTGCTCACGATCCCTGCATGCAGCCACACTGCTGTCACACAACAGCACCAAACGAAGCAGCTCGAGCTTTTATCCTCCCCACCATGGCACCAATGAAACTCTTTTCTTGCCAATGCACAGCAGCGGTGACATCTGCAGCAAAGGCACATGGGTCAGACACAAGAGAACTAGAACCAGAAACGAATTCTTAGGAGAGGGAAAAAAAAAAGAAATTAAAACACTTAATTGCAGCAAAGAAATACGCAACAGCAAACAGCTCTGCAAAAAGAATATTTTATGCCTACAGCCACAGGGGACAAGCCAATGGCTATATAGATGCCAAATAAAATAAATCGCGGCCCTAAAATTAGATGGAGACAGATTTTGCACATGTACACAGCAACTCAGCATTCAGATGAATTTATTGCAAAGAATACAAGGCATGCCATGTTTGTCACTGCTCCTCATTTCCTGCTTCCATCTGTTTAGACCCTGCTGAAATCTGCTGTTGTACATTACACTACCTCTTTTCTCCGGGTCTATCTGGTTCTTACCATAAAAGTGAGCGATGGAAAGGCCAGCGTTAGGCCTGGTGCCTCTGTTTTGTACACAGAGCCTTTACTGCAGTACTGCAGGATCTAGAGACAAGCAAAATGCCCAGCAAAGTGAAAATAAAAATAAAGTGGAAAAAAAAACTACTTCACAATCTGCTCCGAAGGCTGTTACATGCTATCAAAGCTGTGGCACTTTTCAGCAGTGAAACCCAAATGAAATCTACACTCAGCCTCACCAAGAGAAATGTGTACTATCACAAGACAGCAGAAAGTGCACAGAGCTTGCTGTTTTATTAGGACCTGCTGTGCATGGAAGCTGAATTACACAAGAATGTCAATTGCACAAGCAACTCTCCATCAATACTAGCTATGCCAGTTATTAAAATGGAATTTATCAGCATTCTCGCTATCACGAGCGCAGCAGGGAAATGGATGAGTGCATTCCATCAGTTCAGCTCTCAGCAGGACTGGGACTGGGTACCACTCAGGGTGCTCGGCCTTGCCCAGGGTACTACGTAGAGACAGCTCTCTGCAGAGATGCTGGAACATGCTGCAAGCCTACAACTAGATCCTAAAAGGTAATGAAGGTACCGTGGATTAAATACTAGGAAAATAGATGCTGAATAGCTGGATGACTTTGAATGACAACAAATTTAACAGCCCCCAAAGTATTCTCAAAGTTCTCACCTTCAAGAGCTCCTGGGTAAACACACTGGCCATCAAAAGCGACGGTCCTGAAGTTGATCCAAAGAAACACCTTATAAATGAGCCTACTTATAGTAACAAGTCAGGATATTCCATTACAACATTCTGTAAATGTTCCTTTTATCACTACAGAGAGATCTACTGTGGAAAATGAATATTAATAACACAGGAAGGTTGATTTTTAATGGGCTCTGCGATTCTTGCCCCATCTGTCTCCATTTCTGCAGTTGGTACAAAGAAACCCAGTAGTGCCCTCCAACACTCCTGTGTCAAAACAGCAACCCCCAACCAGATGTCCTTCTGCACCTCCTCCTGCACTGCAAGAGCCATCAGCATGCAGGTATTCCAAACAACAAACTTCACGCTTTACTTCCTAAGGACATACAATAATATGTTTGGTTGCCGCTACAAAAATGAAAAAAAAAATCACAAAATAAAAAGAAAACAAAGAAAAAGCCTCAAAACAACAACAAAAAAAAACAGTTGGCTACTGATTTTGTCTGAGCTATTACTGATTATTAATTCCTGTTTACACCTGCAGGAATTCCCAGTGTCACCATGCTCCCTTCAAGCCAGCCCTGCTACAGACTGGCCACCATTCCAAAGGCTGTAGGAAGGGTGCCCGGGGGAACTTTTCATGCTTGTTTTTTTGAAACCACGAGAGTTTTAAGGTTTAAAGCAGAAGGTCAAAAGCCTTCTTCTAAACTATTCCAGGAGAAACATTTACACATTCTCGCTGTTCAAGAAAAACAATAAAATTTTACAAGGTTTAAATAAAACAAGGCCAGTAGCTAATGCTGAAAGCTGGCATTTTACCAGCTGCCAAGAGCAGATCAATAAATAACCACCTTCAACTACAGCAAGAAAGGCTTAGCAGTGTATTATCGGTGACCTGCGATGGGGGAAGGACATGGGCTGTGCTGGTGTTGGTGCAGGGAGAACAGGGTCAGCCCCTCCACACCCAGGTCAGGCAGTTGTCCTGCTGTCCCTGGTGACACCAAGCAGATTAAAAGTCCCTTGCTCCAACTGTTACCTTTTTCTACCCCTAATCACCCTTCCATTTTTGTGCAGAACTTCCACAGACTCAGGATGCTTTTAATGTCATAATGTTTTAATGTCTTTTAAAAAAATTACCAGGGAAAAGCATGACTATGGAGCAAGGCAAGTGCCTGAGCTTTATTTAGGTGTTATAAAAGACACTGTGCAGAGAGCACTGTAAGTAACAAAACTGCAATGCCCTTCTTTCCTCTTAAAGTGCAATTACTGTGAATAGCATCTTTGGAATTCAAGGATTTTTCATAGAGGAACTACTTAGTATGCATGCAGACCCCGTGTGAAGACAGACAAACAAGTCAGCGAGTTTGGCAAGGCCGCTTGGCGGCGGTTGTTGGGCTCAGCACTGCAGCTCTACCACCTGCACCCGGGCCGTGCTCTGCCCCCGGTGCTGCAGGAGCTCTGGGAGCTCAGCCCCAGTGGTGCACGGCCCGGAGTGCCAGCATCTCTCCATGTGTTCACAGAATGGCTTGGGCTGGAAGGGACCTTCAAGGTCATTGAGTTCCAAGCCCTGCCGCAGGCTGGGTGGCCCCAGCAGATCAGGCTGCCTTGGGCACCTCCAGGGATGGGCACCCACACTACTCTGGATGTAGGCACAGGTTGACAGTGTGCAGCATGCAGAAAGGGGACAGCAGCATGAGGCCTACTGCAGACGGACAATGAATCTCTGCTGCATGTGACCTAGGGCCTCCAGTTACAAGGAAGTAGGAGAAAATGCATCTCACGTTGCAGGTTGCCTTGCCAAAGCATCTCAGTAAGTACCTGGGGGGTGATCACGTGCAATGTACCTGTAGGTTCAATGAGAAATTTGCCATTATTAAGCAGAATTACTATTTATAGAGCAATTGGCATCAACTTCTTCGCAAGGAATTGGAAAGAGCTGAACGAGGAGGATCTCAAACAAATTCCCATTTTCTCTGCAATTACGTGCCATTAAAATAAACCTCATTTTCTAGGCTTTTAACCAGCAGACTTCCAAAACACGCAGTGAAAATAAAATCCTGATACAGCCACCCTGGCAGCGACAGAGATGTACAGAACATCAAAAGGAGACAGCAACCCATCCAAAACAGAGCACTACTGCAACGTTTGTGACTGGAGAAGATCCCAAGAGGAACTCAGCAGGATGTGAGTGTACCACTGCTGATGGAGAGCTGGCACCTGCACAGCACAGCCGCTCGGTGAACTATTAGCTGTGTTGCTAGGATTTTTGCATGTTAAAACATGGTGATGTAGCACTGTACCTGTTCTGTGAGGGGGCTCATGATGCTGCATACAGCTCGGGAGCTCCAGGCGGAACCACGAGCTGCCTGAGCTGCACAATACGGGCAATGCATCGGCACATCATCAAGGTCAAGCCTCTCAAATTCCCAAATCAGCCCCAAATGTCTTTTACCTCAAGCCAAAAATAACAGATTTATCAAATACAGGACTGGGATTGGAGCGTGCAGCTCTCTCTACAGACAGACCCTGCTGCGGCTCTGCAGCACAACGCTGTGCTTTGTCACAAGCCTTAGAAGCTACAAAGCACACGTGTGCATTTAAAGTGAACACGCCACATCAGCTCCAAGGCGCTGCAAGAGAGCTGCTTGTTTTCTTTCCCAAGTGGTACAGAACACAGGAGAAAGATGCTCCTGAACGCACACTTTAAATAATTATTTTTAGTTTGTGAAAAATAGGATCAGGATTAATGATTTAACCCAGCATGAAAACAGACCATCTCTGGAACAAATATGGAGCCAAGGCACTTGACAGAAATTAATATACCAGCTGGAAACTGGAGTATGCAGCACCGGAAAAATCCTGACATTTATTTACCACAGGTCCAATGGAAAACAACAGAATTATCTTCCAGTGATCCATAAAGCAAGGAATATATCAACTGACATACAGCTGATACTACAGCATGGATTACGGTGCTGCTAAACGCACCAAATAAAGCCATAAAACTGCAGAAAGCAGCAGCATTTCTTTGTTTCAGCCTGTTATCCTCTGTATTTTCAATATAATTAAATACACGAACCCAGAGTCAAATCGGTGACACTGCTGATTTGACTGTGATATAATAACTGTCATTTCTTTAGTTAACTATGCCTATTTCCTACAGAACTCCAAACGTCCATAATGCATTGGTTACTCTCAAGAGCAGTAGAGCACCAGGACTCAGTTGGACAGGACTTTGCTCTGCTGCTCAGCGTGGTGCAAACCCTCACATGGCAACGCCAGCAAGGGAGCAGCACCTCAGTGACAAACACAGCCTTGCACTTCTCTGCTGCTCTTTGGCTTTTCAAAGGCTCAAGGACTCAAACCTCTTTTGTTCCTCAAAACCATTCTGTATTTGCACGTTTAACATTCCCAGCTCCTCCGACCGAAGCAGAACGCACCATACATCAGAACTGCAGGTGTTTGGTTTTGTTTTTTTTTAAAGGCTACTGCATTTTTAATCAGATGAAAGGTAAATAGTGAATACTAGAAAGAAAAACCAACCCAAAACCTAAGTAACAGAAAGCACAGAAAGGATGACATAACCCAAGACAAGTAAATTGTTTGCCTTCTTCAACGCAATCTTATGCTCCCTGTTAAGGCATTGCTTTTAGGTTAGAAACAGGAGGCAAGGGGTGTGCAACTCCATAGCAGCAAGTGGGAGAGAAGTCTGCATCCAGAATAAGCACGAGAAAGGTTGATGCTAAATAACTCCTCAACACTATACAAGTCATCAGCAAACAGAGTATGAATGAGGACTCCTCATAAAGGCAGTCTTCAGACAGTTTGATCTTGAGCCTTTCCCTTAAAAAACATAAAGCAAATACAAAGCTCAGATATAAAAAGTAGCAATGAATAATAGACTCGATTGAGCAGGAAGGTGAAAGAGAAGCAACAACAAACTCAGCACCACGCTAACAAGGCATTAGAAGGCCTGAACGCTCCTTGCAGGGGCCCCAGCAAAGCAGAGCCTGAGGAACTTCACTGCCTGTGATGGAGGGCAGCATGCCAGGCAGGGGCTGTGCCAAGCTGGGTGCCCTATGGCTGACCTCCTGTCCATACCCAATGTGTGACTGTGTGGGTACAAGTGTTAGCTCCCATACAGCAATGGCAACGAAGCACCCAGCACCACGGGAAGCTGCCACAGGTGTTCTCTCACTCACCTGCAGTGCAGGACAGCCAGCCCAGGACAGCCAGCCCAGAGTGCTGGGGGAGAGGGGAGGGCCCCAGCGCTGCAGTGGGACAGGGTGTTATGGAGATGGAGCACAAACCAACTTGAATTTCATTGCCTCGTGGGGCTTAGTTTAAGGCCTAACGTTATCTTAATGCGTTTCCTGGCTCCCATAATTAAATTCACTAATCCTCAGCCTTAAGGTATCAGCAAATTAAGCTAATTTAAAGTTACTACCTGAGCTTATATCCCTCTTTTTTTTTTTTTTTTTTCTTTTTCCCCTTCAGCAAAGAAACAAAGTATTGAACCCTCCCTGTGACAAGTAGGTATTTTTGTCTTGCCTTTAATTGCTTGCTCATTCTCCACTGTTCTCATTCTGTATTTCAGAGGTTAGGAAGGAGGTTTAACATGTTACCCTGTGGAGATTTCGATGTAGCTGGGTACCCAACAGAGCTACAGAACAGTGCCTCACTGCAGCCTGGCCGCACAGCTGCCCACATCCCCACACTGGCACAATTACGCTGCACTCATGGACTCACATCTGCTTCACAGCCCTTACTGCCCCGCTGCAGGTGCTGGGATTGCTGAAGGTGATCCCTAAGAGCCCAGCATGTCAATCTTACCTCCTAGCACCGCGATCCAGACAGACATCACGAGCTAAGCAGGACCGGGTGCATCAATCTGCACACCACAGACAAGCACAATTACCAGATAAAAATCTCACAGAAACATGACTAGCTGGAAAAATAAGCGTATCCCGTTATCTACAATGAAATCGCCTAAGTTTCTCCATGACTGCAAAATAACTCACCCAGGTGATGGCAGGGCAGCCAACATGTTGCAGGCACAGGGCAGCTCGAGGCACATGAGTGGGTATTGCTGCTCGGGTACCATGCACAGGGGCCCCATGGGGAAGGTGCTGAATGCTCCGAGACCTCTTCTTCCTGGAGGCTAGAAAAAGGTTGTTAGGTGAGATCAGCAAGGCCCATCCTCGGTGTTAATGAAATACCTAGCCATCTGTTGGTCCTTGGAAGCAGTGAAATTGCTTCTGATAAATTCTTTGCAATACTAGGCAAAGCATTGATAGGAATATCAACAATCATATATAAGAAAAAGTTAACTCACCCAACTGGTCTCTAGTAACAGAACACTCCTCCTCAGGAGGCAGCCTTCATCCAGGAGACACTCTTCTCCTGGAGGCCAGCCCTCATCTGTGCCCAGGGAGCTCATTAAGGGTGCACTCCTCCCGATCAGGTGGGAAGCACAGATGAATTGCTTGCACCTGTGCTTCCTGGGCCAGCCACCCCCTGCACCAGGTGATCAATCATCAGTTCAGGCTGTGACAGAACATTTCCCTCACACCATCTAACCCGGCCCAAACTAAAAATGTAATGCTTTTCTGAAGCTGCGCTTCCATCAATTTTCATATCTCAGGGTTTATGGTAAAGCTTTTCATTAATGCATCACTTCCAAAGTGGAATTCTTCTCAAAACACTTGCAAGATGCAGCACAATTACAGCTATCCGTGTCCTATTCTCTTCCAGATGCTCCTCAACCGATGTCAATCCGAGCAATATGATACAGGCAAAAGGAATAAACCCAGACTTTTCTCCCCCCACCTGCTGGCAGCTCACCACCAGGAGCACGGCTACGCTGATGTGCTGCTCCTGAATGCCCTTCTGCAACCGACCGTCAATGAGGAGAAAGTAAATCCCACCCACGTATTTCCTTCTTGAAGTTTGGAATTATTCCCTCCCAGTGAAACAAGATGTCCTACTGCACAGAAGAACCACATTTCACCTTTTAAAAAACTCATTTACACCATTTCTTCTTGCTAGAACAGTTCTGGTGCCACAGCACAAGTTATCCACAATTTCTGTTTGTGCCAAATCCATAGCGACTCTCTCTGTCCAGATGAAGCCAGAATGATGGATTACAAAATCCATACACAAATAGTAGTGCATATATATTAAAATCAGCCCTTCAGTGAGCGCTGTCTTAATTCCCATCTTATCTTCATACAACAAAAGGTGCAAAGGCAGCTCTGCCACTGCCAGGAGCGGACCACACTGGGCAGGTGCAGGCAGTGATCCATCCACCCATTGCTCTAGAGGAGAACACTGCTCACTGCACTTCAGCTCGGCCCACCTTACATTAATTACACTTTCAAACGGTAGTTAGGATAAGAAATTACAGAAAAATGATCATTGCTTTATTGTTTATTCCCTAATTGCACGTGTAATGAGGGAAATTTAAAGTAGCGTACCTTAGAACTTGCATTTTAATGATGCTTTTACTCTGGTCTGAGTGCTAATGTCCTCATTTTTATTACTGATTGCTGCTTTTTAGGGGCTGCTCAAAAACCGCTCTTGTTAAGAAATTCCTATAAGGCATTGCAGTTATATATTGCTCGTATTAAAGTTTCGGTTAAAGAAGCCAACGATTTCATTTATGAAGAACACATTGTGTATCTTGATTTCCTTGTTACAGCCTCTTATTAATGTATGAGGCTCAAAGTCTCAGCAAAAACCTTTTAAATAAATGCTATTTAGTATTGAAGTGTTTTCCACTGACGTGAAAAGTGGTAAATCAACATAAATTCAGCCCTGTTTTGCTGTTTTCCTACCTCGATACGCATTTGTCATATTTCAACACATGCAAGGCCAAGAGCACTTTCTCCCTAGCAGTAAGTATGAAGAGCTGAATTCAATATTATTGCAAAACCCGGTTTTCAATTTCAGGTTCGTTTGAACTCATATGGTGGCTCCCAACAGCTGCCAACAAGAAGCAGGATCCCCAGTCCAGCCCAGTTCTGCGTGCAGGGACCCACTGGCCCCAGCACGGCTCAGAATGAACGAGGGGCTCTGGAGGATCAGCAACTGGATTTTGTATTCTGCTGCGAGAGATATGTGAAGAAACCTCACTTCAAGATAAAATTACTACCGTAATGAGTGACAGTGGCACAATTCGTGATCGCTCGCCTGACCTTGAAATAATCAGCGCATCAACAGACACCGCACTTCTGTGTCTTCTGGGGTTTTAATTCTGGAAATGAAAGTTTCTGCTGTTTGAAATTAAGTCTGGCACAAAGCAGAGCCGTTACCAGAGCTACAGACTGAGACAAGTTCCAGCTCAGAATAACAGTGTTGCTTTATATGTTTACTGCTATGTATCCAGTAGAGATAGTTAACGAGATTCGCTTTAGAATCTCTGCTGTGAGAGCAAATCGTGAGAGCCACAAGAAAATTCTGCTAGGGCTATTCTCATCTCCTCTCAGCCTCGGCAGTGAGCACTGCACAGCGCGAGGCCACGCGGCCTGGCCAATCTGCTCCTTTCCAAGCAGGCCGCGTCCCTCTGTCTTTCCGCAGGGCCGGGGGCACCCAGAAGCAGACAGGAGGGTCGGGGCACACAGTGGGTCCTCACCCGTCCTGACGCCCTTCCTTGAGACAAGAGAAGCAAAGAGATGTTCTCAAGCTGGCAAGGTACAGCCTACGGAACATCAGCACGACCTCATGTTCTTGTGAGTAACTTCCTTTGGCGGAAACCATTAAAGCATTGGAACGTTTTCTTTAAGCGTCCTTTTTTATTGCACCGTTTGTATATAAAAGCGTAACCTAGAAAAATCTGCAGAAACGACTCCTGTGAGACATTCTCTAAAGCTCCAGAATGCTTATGAACAGGCAAAGACTGCAAAAACAGCACGGAACCGTTCACTGCAGCGGGACACCGTCCTCAAAACAGAACGCTGCCCTGCTCCCGCAGGCCCCTCAGGACGCTGCACTGACACAGGCAGGTGTGCATCGCCCAGGGACCCCAGCACACTCTGCACCGCTCAGCCTACGGTACTGCAACACGGGATGCTCAGATGCTGCAAGGAAATAAATAGCTGAAAGGCTTCCCAAGATGAGTCAGCAAAGCCAGCATTTTGCTCTTGACTCCTTCTGCCAGCACAATAGGAGGCAGTGGTAGCGAGAGGATTCAACAGATCAAGGCACTTGGTTTTTCTACAAGCTTGTAACAAATGCCTCCTTTCAACTGCATCCCAACCCATCCCCAGCCACCCCACAGAGCCGTGGCTGCCCCACAGAGCCACGCAGAGGGCCCCTCTGACCAGCTCCACAGCTCCAAGGCACAAAGATGGAAGCAGCACACAGCCACCCCCATCTGTGGGCTCCTCATTTGCCTGCCTCAACACAAGGCCTCCGCAGGAGACAGCTAATGACTTTTTCCACCTTAAAATAAGCTGACCCATGCTGTGCTAGGTCAACCTCACTCAGCTTTGTGTGGGAAGGCTCAAGTCAGGTAAAAGATAAGCCTCTTATGGCACAAAAGAAAAAAAAATATTTTAAAACTAAAATTAGTCATACGGTTTCATGTCAACTCGCCAACGTGTACCACCAGCTTCTCTCATTTTTTATTTCTTTCCTGCTCAGATCGAATTGCCAGTGTGTTACCCCAAAGTGGCAATATTCAGGTTTAGCCTTAGGCAAGCAAGGGAGACGATTTTAAGATGGAACTAGAATACAAAATGCGACAGCTTTCTTCATTCCAATTATACGCAGCATATGTCACTCGGGACCACCTCCTTTGTTTTTCAGTTGTTGAAGTCTCCACCATTTGACACCAACTTTTCTCACTTCCAGATTTAATTATCAGCACATACCCAGCCACACTGCTTAAGAGCAGCTGCCCATTAGGTCAGGAAACACTGCAGGATTAACTACTGATTGTTCTCCCGCATGAGAAAGTGGTCTGAGCACCGACAAATATTTCCACTGGCCGATTATTATGAATCATTCCTCACAGCAGCTATTTACTGGCAGGCTCAGACTATCAGAAACCCGAGGGCACATCAGTTCTATCTGTGCCAGCACACTCTGAGGGGAAGCCCCTCGCCTGGTTTGTTTTCCCTGCCCACCGTGGGCCTCATGCAGAGAGGGGCAGCGGAGCAGCTCAGCAGAACGAATGGTGGTGAGAGGACTTCTAGAGGAGAACAGGGACCTCACAGAGGGACTTCTTGCTCCTGTGAGGAAGTCCCGCAATAAAGAAAAACGGCTTCAGTTTTTGTTACAACGCGGCAGCTGTTAGCGCTCTATTTCAATTCCCGCAGAGCTTTCCCTCTTAATGGTCCATAATCCCTGCAGCGGCTCAGGCTTGCAGCTTCTTCTTACCATCTGCAGTAGCACGTCCCACCACACGCAGAACGGGCGAGCTGCGCGTCTCACACCTTCCCGTGTACGACTTGCATCAGCTGCAGCACACATTCCCACAGCTGAAGACAAAGGTGCTCTCCTGAACCAGAGATGCACACCCACTCACAGGAACGCAGTTCTGCTGCCAGCAAGGCCGTGGCTTGCTGCTTTAGAAGGCGCTTCCCCCATGAGAGCCAAATGAGGCTTTTTATTCCAAGTGGAAACCTCATAATAATTTTTCACACCTGAACACAGTCAGCTCCAACAGTCCCATTTCCAGCGGCAGACGGCTGCAGAAGATGGCAACAGCGCTGATTTTGCAGTGGTTACACAGCCCAATCATTAGCACCTGTAAACCAGTGTAACGAGCTGTAACTGGGCTTTCTCTGCTGCTCTGCGCTGCTTTGCACACTTCATTACCTGGCTCTGCTACTCTTGCATCCTGTCAGTATCGTACTGCAGCAGTTAAATAAAAATATCCATTTCTGCACAACATTTTGGAGAGATTGGAAGCTAAGCTGAACATGCAGACAGCAGCCATACCCAGGAGCAAGCCTCTAACTTTGTGGTCCTTCTGACAGAAATGCAAGTATCTGCAGTGCTTTGGCTGCTTCTGCTGTTCTTGCTGCTCGTGTAAGAAAGCTTCCCTGGAGATGCCCCTGCAGGCAGGGGACACCATGCACAGCATTCAGTGTTTTAAATCCACAACCCAATAATTCCGCTATGTAGCCGTGACTTTTGTATGAAACGCTGCACACTTGTTTGTGGAGAACCTCCTCCACACAGGTTTTCTATGGAGCTGTAACACACGTACGATCACACTATCACCTCACTATTCACTCCTTTTCCTGACCTCCTTCAAAGGCACTGACCCACACTGGACCAAAACTGAATCAGCTGGACCACTGGAAGCCTCCCTCAATTCCAACAAAACACAGAGGCTGATTTCAAAGATAGTCTGCATGTCATATGTCTAACAGTCCATATTTAAGTTCCTTTTCCAGCCAAGTTCTGCCATCTGCTGCTGTCACATTGATGACATGGATCCATTTTTGTTAAACCATCCTCTGCTGACCCCCGTTTGTGACAGCAGCGCAGGTGACCCCCACCAGCAGAACTGCCCCGAGCTGCCCTGCTGTGCACACCAAGGCACACACTGCACCTGGCTCCTCTTCTCCAACCATGACTTGGATCGCTATTATTCTACTACATTGATTATCCATTAACTACAAAAGCAGGACGAGTGCCAGACTGTTGAAGACTCAGTTTTCAGAGTGCTTTATGTTACGACTGTCAATTCATCAGAACCTTTTTAGTGTATCTTGTGGTTCCACATTTAATCAGAACGTATTCTGACTGTTTCTAAATGTTCTTCACGTGTTCCTCTTTTGTGAAGAAGTTAACTTGGACGGTTCTCTCTCACTCACATTGTTAATTGTGCTAGCTTTTTTCCTTCCCAAGTTGCGTTGCCTGGAAGCACCACACTCTCAGCCGTTCCTTTAAAACTCCTTTTCAACAGGCTTTTAAATAGACACGGTTTTGGAAGTTAAAAGCTTTCCTGTGTTGGATTGCTTGCTTCCACCAGGAGAGCTGATCTGAATAACCCAGCGTCACGGCACCCACCTGGATCGCCATCCTCTGGGCAGGATTCAGCAAGACTTGCTCCAGCCTTTCAGGTTATTTACTTTGCTCCAAAGAACAGAGGTTTACAAGATGGAAAATCTCCAGTTCCTTGCATCCAGCCCCACATCCAGCCAACGCAGACACAACTGCCGTCTATTTTCTGCTCGTGGAGCTTTTCTAATCTCACTTAGCTTTTCATGGGCATTATCAGTGTATTGTGAGGGCAACTTCTGTCACAGTGACAAGATTATAATCTTTCCACGCACATTTGAATTTCATAGCTCCTTATGATACAATTTATTAATTTACCCTATCTGACTCTAAACTGTCTTGAATATATATAGCACGATTCCTCCATAGCATGTCCAGCTCTACTGATCCTGTTTGATTTTCATCCTGGGGAAAAAACAACAACAAAGAAACTCCTCTCTAAATTACCTTCCCCTTTTCTTCAGAGCACAAGTAAAATACGATGCTTGCCTAAACCGGCAATCGCATGATATGTGATAATTTAATTCAGACTTAGCACGCTTGTAACACTTGAAACCCACAAAGCCACAGAGATCAGCGTAGACAGGTTTTGGTCTCTTAGGTTCTTTTACTGTACTCATCAAAGTAATACCTGTGCACCTAAGGCTGGATTTAAGGAGAATCAATAAAAGGATTCAGTGAACAGAGAGGAAAAACCACGCCAAGAACCAGCATCCACGCAAGCAGCCCACGTGGCACCAGCGGTTGCTCACGCACTGGTACATAAAGCTACACAAAATGCCATCTGGATCCAGGCAGAAAAGATTACCATCAAAATGCACAGAGCTGCCTACCAGAGAGAGACAAACGGAACGCTGCTCGCCCTGAGATTTATCCCCAGTAAGAGCATCCTCAAGGCTTGGGAATTCAGGCCTGTGTCCCTTTCAGCTCAAGATGCCACAGCCTACTATGGGTGAAGAACAGGAAGCCTCGGAACACTTGGTTTCTGCAAACATTCCCGCTGTTTTCTCAAACAGGAGTGATGCCCTACGCCAAAGCCCTCGCTGTTCTTGCTTGCGCTGTAATCCTTTATTGCATTTCACTCACACATTCACCTACCGAGCTTCCAGAGCGGGGTGTAACAAAGGAGCAGCTTCTGTCTCCCTGGTCTACAAGAAAACTCGTTCCTCCGTAGATGTTTTAAATAATCCCAGCTTCCACCGCCACACTGCTGATGCTCCCAATTCCACCACCACCCCAGGTAAGGTGACTGCCCCTGCTCCTTCCCAGCTTCCCCTAAGACCAGGGCACTGGTCATGCTCCACCTGGACACCGCCAGGTGCCTGTGAGGCAGGAGCGAGCCGCTTGGGCTGGCTACAAGAGCATAGAAGAACCTCAGATAAAGCAGACAACAACATCAGGACCTCCTGCTGAAGGTGACAAGCTGCTCATACCTTCCCTGACACACCTCGAGGGGCACCAGGCCCAGCTCTGGTCAGAAGGCAGCAAACTGTGTTTGCAGGCAACTTCCAGCCAATTACAGACACAGGATTGAAAGCACACTCGAGCAACATCATTAACGCTACAGGCAGAAACGCACCACTGTAATTCTTTACCTGCTTAGGGGCACATGGTTCTGTTTGGTGTAACACTCAGCCAGGCGCTGACATAAAATGCTTCTTCAGCTGAAGTTTCCTTCTATCCCCTGGGTCATTCTCTCCGAGTTAACAGCATCCCCTAAATCTGACTTAACTACGTTGCATAAATCTAACTATTCGGTGACAAAAGCTTACATAAACGAGTGATAAAACTCTCTCAATTCCCCCACCAGGGGCTGGAGCTAAATGGGAGATTTAGGGTTTCAGATGAAGCGGGAATAGTTAGAGGCTCATTTGAGCAAGGTCTGGGATAAAGGAACAGGAAAAAACGGCACCAGAGCATGCACCTTGTTCCTCAGGGCACGTTGCTGTGAAGGCTGTGTCTGCCCCAGCTCCTCAGCACCAGCAGCCCACAGCGAGCTCACGGCAGCCCTTCAGGAAGTGCCAGCTGCTGCCCTCACCTCCATGGGGTCAGAGCATCCAGGCCTCGGTTCCCCGGCCCCACAGGACAGGGAGCCCCACCAACACCGCATCCCACCAGCTCAGCACGCGGCTCTGCGGCCTCCCAGCAGGTGTGGGCCCACCTGCAGCCCCATGGGGTGAGGGTGGATGGTGCCCGCTGCAAGGCCCAGTGCTTCTGCCCAGCTGGGTTCACGGCTGGTCGTCATTGCCACTCCTCAGCTGACATTGCTTCCAAGATGAACTCCAGAGCACTTCAGAGGAAGACCTTGTGCTGCTTCTCCTATTGAACCTGTTCTTTTTTGCATAAATAAATATTCAGGAGAGACAGAATTAGAATCCAGGATATCTTTGTCTCACTTTGTCCATCCCAGGAGTCCTCTACACCATCCACTGTAATCATTTTTTCCTATCACTTTGCTCTTAAAGCACACGTTTTTCCTATTAAGTAGAACAACTCCAGTAGAAAAGATTGAGAGGTTCGTTCTGCAGAATACTCTTTAGCCCAACGCTTTGAATATTTATTGGATATACAGGAAAATAAAGAATTGAGCACAAATCCCACGCTAGAAGAAATTAACGATGTGTATTCAGGGCTCTTAGCGCTGGCTAAACTATTTGTACAACGCAATCCCAAAGATACACAGCAAACGCGCCATGAAGAGTGGTGAAGAAGGACCAGCACCCAGCACGGCTACAATAGAAGGCCACGGGAAGGAGAAAATTGTATCCTTCACCTCCTGCTCCCCAAAATAAATGTTCCAAGAAACCTGACCATCCCTTCGAGGCAGGGATTTGCACCGGCAGCTGCAGCCCATCTAACAGCAGGTGCAGGCGGGGGGACACTGCTGATGGGCTATGGATCCAATGCACAGCCCTCAGAGCAGCAGCCAAAGTGCCCCAGCATGGGCTGGGCTGGGCCTGGCCACCAGCACCTTTGCCGTGGGGTCAGTCACAAGGCTGAGCACGGGCAGCCAGCACCCACCCTCCCTCCATGCCCCCCCCTTTTTGGGGCGCATCTCTAGTTCACTGAAGGCAACGAAAGCCGCTATCAGCTCTGCCAGATACTCCAGCGTGGTTTAATTATTAAAAGCCAGAGGTGAAGAGCTGCTAAGCATATCCAAAGGCACTCCCAGGTGAACAGCATCCTGCTGAACAACCTGTGGGACTGAATGTCAGGGACTTCCCGATGCAGCGCATCCACCACCACTGCTGACATGTTCTGCCATCCATCTCTTCCAATCCAGAGCCCCAGCTCCAAAGCTGCTTAGACTCTCCCTGAAATGCCACTTTCCAATTCAGCTGAGAGCACCACGGCTGCAAACGCTGCAGCTGCTTTGCCTAATGGCACGGAGTGCTCCATGCCTTTGCAACAGCAAATATAACTTCTGCCATCCTCCTCTGGCTCATATTCTATGTGGTCTATCCTGACATGTAATGGTGTGACCACTGAACGCTGGCACATGCAGCACAGACACTGTTAAAGGTCAGAGTTATTCAAGCATCCTCCCAGCTAGATACGGCTGTTAGGTCTGTTCTGAACACAAAAGGCTCTTTGAGTACCTCCACTATTTCAAGATGTGAAATACTGTTCCTTATCAGTTTTTTAAATGAATTGAACCCAAGCATTAACATAAGAACAGTTAGACACTCATCATCTAGCCGAGGAAGATGACATTATAAACCTAATGAAAGCAGCAGGAAAGCACAGGGGATACCAGACCAATTCTTTGTGGAGCAGCATGGCTGCGGGCACACTGAAGTCACCAGTGAGCGGACATCTACAAAACAGCACAGATGCTAACAAGTTGTATATGGGCTTTGAGACCTCCTGAGAATCTGCCATCAGTGGGATCTCAGCCCTGCAAAGCCAACCGCACGCAGGGAGACAGCTGGGTTTCCCTCCGGTCTGACCTGGGACAGGCAGACAGAGGAAAGCAGCCGACTGATCAGAAGGCAGCTCACACGAGCACGGTGCCAGAAGGCACGCAAAATGTTTTCAATATAAAAATACATTACTTTGCTTTTATTAGCACATAACTGTGCTAACAAGTCTCGGGCACAGATTTAGCGGGACGAGGGCCAGGAGCTCTCCCTTCCCCATGAGCAATCCCCAATGTAACAGCTTTTCCGCATCACAGCTCACGCCTGTGGATCCGCACACGCTCCCAGCTCTTTCACAGGCAAATCCCAACAGCACGTATACAGCGGGACTTAATCCCTGGAAGAGGCTACAAGCTACAGCAGCGTTTAAAAACAAGCACTGAAACAAAAACATTAAAACCAAACGAACAGACACACCTGGATCTGCTTCTACCAGGGCTTTGCATTGCAACGGCTGCTGCAGTGGGAAGGGAACAAAGGGATCCTGCTCTTCAGGCCATGCCGGTGTTATGGCTTTAGTAAGCGATATGAAGAGGAGCAGCTGATGCTCAAAGGTTCCCAAAATGCTACCCCTTCTTAAGGTTGCCTCTTACCCTACAAAAACTTGAAGTCATTTACATCATCTCATGATTTAAAAGCAGGCAGGAAAATAAAATAAAAAGGAGTGTGCTCAGATTTATAACTGCTTTTTTTTTTTTTTTTGGTATTGCTCTCAGCTTTCCCTGCATCTGAGTGCAATAACCATTTCCAGAAGTCTGTATTAAATCTTCACTGAAGTGCCTCTTCAGGAGGTGGGATTTATTGGTGGCAGCTGGCTGAAACTGTGCTCCAGGAGCACACGGGCTTAGCTCATCCATCTCAAAGAACAAAGCCAACCATCACTAGTGCTTATTCCAACTGTACACCCATTTTCTCAAGTTCAATGAAGGTACGATCACCAAAACAATTACTCTGTGCAAGCATTCTGTGCTCTGTACCTTCCCAAACCCAGCTGGCAGCAGCTGGGTGCGCAGGGTGCGGCAGCAGGAGGGGCAGCCAGGAGACACATCAACGCGCTCGGCCCCATCGCAGACACCACGTCCTCGAGAGGTGAGCTGGGACAGGCCAGTCCCTTGCAAACGTGGATGAGTAGAAGATGGATAATGATGGGAGACTTCACCATTCCTCCAATGACAGACTCAAGTAGGTAAGGTGCAAAACAGATTGTTCAAAATAAATTAAAGAAACCCATCTTCCACGACCACTATAAGCCTGGGGCTCAGGCTTCCTACAAGAGGTGTGAGACAACTTTGGCTCCCCTCCAGGCAACAACAAGAGGATTGTAACCCCATCTCCACAGATGAGGGTCCTGGTCAGCAGCCAATGGGCAGCATTCTCTGCCATGGCAGCATTCCTGTGCAAGTACATAGCTCTGGCAGCTCCATCACCCACAGGCGGGATCGTGGCTGGGGAATCCTGCAGTCCTAAACCCACTGAGCACTCTGCCAGCAGCACCCATACAAAGGGCTGAGCCACAGCCGAGGCAGCCTGGTAACACTGGTATCACTTGCATGCATTTCGCCCCCCCAGTAGATGCTAGCACGTACATCACTCCCGTGAGGTTATCTAGTGAGGTCTACCTTGCAGAACCCGTACCTAGGATGAGCGTACTTTCCCACAGTAAAGCTGGTTGGAATGTAATTCCAGCATGGAGGAGGACTTCAAAACCAAGGAAGCAATAACCTACAAAATGAAGCTGAACCTAGAGCAGGAAGGTTTGTACCATGACCTGGTACAGTAGTACTAAATCAGACCTGCTTCAGCCTGGAGAATTGTTGTTACGTGCTGTTACACACTGCTTTCAGTCCCATAACAAGTACAGCTGGACAGTCTGCACCCTCTACTATTTCCTTAGTGCTCAGGAACAAGCCAGGTCTGACTGCTCTGCCTTCCCTCCCACAGTTACAGGCACCAAGCACCAACTAATCAAACTCAGAGCTTTCTTGCCCACTGGAAGGGGGAAAAGAAACAAAAAAACCATCCCAACCCGCTGCCCAATCATGTTGAAAGAGGTGGAAGGGGATAAATCTTTACCAGCTCCCATGCAGCCTAGGTCTTGGTTTTACATTTTCCTCTTACCCAGCCACAATTAGAACAGCATAAAACTTGAGACACTTAAACATTATGAGAGATTGTGATTCAGAATTTATGTTTTTACTTGTTAAATGTCTGAGCTTCTTAAAATTCAGAAGCAAAGACTCAACTCCAACAGCACAAGAAGCAGAACGCCGACAATCAGCCTGCAGAAAGGCCATATTTTTCAACCACATACCTCCCCCAGCTCAGCCTTTCTTCTTGTGTGCTCAGCTGTAGCAATTAGGAGAATAATCTGTAGGAAGCCGACCCCCAAAAGCCTCACTCAGCTTTCTCCAGCTGTTTCCTTCTTTATGTTGCCTGCAAACTCAAGCTCTGAAGAGACGATTCACCTCAGCAGGACTCCAAACTCTACATCTGCTCCGGGGGCATAATCTTTGCTGGGTACATGGAAATGGTCTTTAAACTAATGGAGTCACTAGACTAAACAAAAATCCTCTTCTCTAAATCTACACACTGAGGTTTTATTTTCAATTATATTTCTAGCTGGATATTTTCAAGATTATCATCTTTCTTCTTTAATCATCGTAATGCCGCTTTGCAACATGCACTGCTTTCTGAAAGCACCTTACTGCACGCTATAAATGCAAATCTGCGTTATCTTTTCATAGATTAAAAAAGCTGCCCGCACCGACCTGTCCAGCAACACAGAGAAAACTGCTTGGAAGAAGCAGGAGCGCTCCCAAACCACAACATAATGCTGTCCCACAAACAGCATGACACTGGGCACTACGAAAAACTTGTTTTAAAAATGGATCTGAAGCTTTCCATTCCTCATGTGAAGTACAGCCGCATCCTGCTCCTCGGCTCGGGTAGGAACCCTCAGCAAAACGGAGGCAGAGGAAGAAGAGCGGAGGATAGAAGGGGTTGAGGAGGAAAGCTCTGGAGTTCATTTGGACAAATAGATTGAAAATTCTTTTTTTTTTTTTTTTCTTTTTCTTTTGTTACGTACAGGCAGGAAGAGTGAGAAGGAAATCATTGTGGCTAAGAGCAAGGAAGCACACACTACGCAGCCACCTGCGTGCCTCCCTGTAAGAGCAACAGATTATGAAAGGAGGAGGAAGGAGAAGCCAAATGGTTTTTCCTCTTCATACAGAAGGAGTTCAGGTGTCAGACTGCAAGGACACACAGCTCCTGCAGATCAGTCTTATAACAAGGAAAACGCACTGCCCCTTGTCAGACTGTGGAAAGCAGCTACTCGGCGAGAACTCTGAAGGAAATTTACACTGATCTTTATATTTGATCAGCAAAATTCTCCCTTTATAACTTCATACGAAAGAACACATTATTTCTATATCACACAGGAAAACTGGAAAGAGGAATACTTTCCCTAATGCAAAGAATTACCTTTGTGTCCTGTGTTGGTCTTCAGCGCATTCAGCACCACAAAAGCCCATGTTTACATCTCTACATCTCTAATTTCCACCAGCCAACGGGTTCCTGGCCTAAAAGGATCTCCTGGCTGGTCAGGAGGCCCTGCCCTCCCAGAGGCTGACCCAGCCTCCTCTGCTCCCCAGAGACCCAAGATTCTCTCCTGAACTGATGTGATGGAATTGTCACCACCTCCACAGTCATTACAGTCACCAGCCGCCAAGCACCAACAAAAACAGCACATACCTCATGCTCTTCAGGTAACCAACCCCTTCTGTTTTTGTCATCTTAAATAATAAAGAAAAGCAAGCTCAATTATTTTTCTCCCCCTCCCCCAGTGTTTTGAATGCACAGCCATAAATAAGATTCATTTTTATTACATATTCCACAATATGAATTTCCATATAGGACAGAAAACACGAATACTGTGAAACATAGAAACAAAGACTGGGAAAGACCGTTCAGTTCTGCACTGCACTTTGCCTCCCCTGGGGATGAGAGGAGGAAGCACAGCCCGGAGCTCGTGCTGCAGGGCCTGTGGGCCTCTGAAACACGTGGCAGTGTTTCACTGCAACACTGATTCACAGCGATGGATCTCCACAAGCAGCAGACCTTGCATCCCAGCAGACCAGCAGCCACTACCTCCCGCTGCACAGCTTCCATCACACGATGCAGTTTGTAGCAATGGCCAACAGATGGATAAATGCCACGTTCTGCACAACATTTTTCTACAGATCTCTATTATAACCTCTGAACACCAAAATTAACTTTTAATAAGATCAGCAGGTATAGCTGGGGTGGAAAAGAAATCATCCAGGCTCTGAAGTACCCCGACTCTAAAGAACACCTGACGGATGGATGAGAGACCGCTTTACTGATCAGTAAAAATTCAGATGAGGTTCCTAATGTCATATCTCAGCTACATCTCTACCTTGATCCATATCTACAACCATTGCAGAGAAACACCCATTACCATACAACTCCCACTGCCTTTCGTATTCAGATTTTGTTTTTGTCACACCTAGAATGACGAGGTCCAAATTATAACACACCTGACATGAATGTGACACTTAGAAAACTCCTCTAGCAAACCAAACAATACTAATAATACTGGTGCTCCCCAACAAGGGCGGCAGCACGCTGCACCCCAACAGCAGGCTCGAGTCTGGCCATGCAGTGGGCAGCTGGCCTTTAGAACAAGCAGGACTTCAAGCCTCATCGGTAACACCCTTCATTTCTTACTTAGCAAAAACCTGAGGCAGATGGAAAACAGCAAAGAGGGTTAGAGAAAACTCATTACTGCGGGAGATGAATTATTCCCCACAAGTCTCTTAGGTCACCTCTGCTATGCCATGGAACACACACACTTAGCACAAGGTTTATTAAAATACAGAGTATGACAGAATGGGGCTATTTTTACCTGGGCTGAGCAATATCCAACATCCTTTCTCAAGCAGTTAAATCAAACTTGTACCAAAAAGAACATTAGGAAGGAACTTATACCAAGAAAACACCTCAGAGCCCAGGTTTTGCCCTTACTCCTACCTTTCTGCTGCTATACGTGGTGAAGCTGCAAATGCTGAGACCCCATGGCACCACTCAGCCAATGCTGCCCGCATGGTTCCTGGCAAGGGAACCGGAACACAGCATGACAGGAACAGGGATGTTCTTGGGCACTTCCAGCAGTTGCTCAGGAAAAATCCCAACCTTGTTGCACGCTCTATGGCATCTCGGTGTGGCCCACCGCCACGGCTCCAGCAATGTAACAGCGCATCACATGGGACATGGGTGATGGACCAGTTCTGCCTTCTGCCAGGAGGGTAAATGGAGAAACGGGGAGAGGTCATGGATACCCCTGACAAACCTGCTGCTCTCAAGAAAGACACTGCCTGGGTTATGTCAAAGCCAGTACCCCATGATGTTTGCCTTCCACAGTGAACTGGGTATGAATACAAACAGCGAGAGCCCATGATCAGATAGCGGAGGGCCGATAGGAACTGCACACAGGAACTGCAGAGATAAAATTGCATTGACAACTTATCTGGCTGGTACAGTATTCCCTGGAACAGGCATGTATCTGCAGCCCCCGCTGACAGCATTTTGCTCAAGATGCCTTTGACGAATCTCTACGTGCCCTGTAAAACACAAACCCGGCAGATTCTCGATGGCCCGGTGCTTCACCTTTGGGCTGCATCATCAGTTCCTACCACCCGCACTGGATTTCCCCCCCCAGCACTGAGGCACGGCTCTGACACTTTGTTTCATGTGTTTCTTGTAGACGAGGTGATACGTAAGGAAAGCCCAGCAGCACACAGCCCCTGAGCAGCGTCGTGCAGGGGATTCTCACCCCTCCGTTTTTGTAAACAACAGCTTATCTGAAATGAAATCATTAAAAACTTCATTTATTTTTACTAACCAAGACTGAAGCACATCAGATTTAATCCCAGAGTTAAAATCTTTTATCTCCCCTTACTTTCTGTAGAAAAATTATTTCCTTTTCACACAGAATCCTACTGAGAAGCGCTCTCCTCATGTGCCTCTCCTCCCCGCCGGGCATGCTTCTGAGGGCACCCCAACTGCTCACTGCAATCATTACTCTGGGTTGGTTAGTGATCGTTTCCCAGGACACACCATGCAGAAAAGCCACTCCCCCCTTCATAGCTCCAGCCGGAGGTAAAACACGACACCTGGTAGCAGAGCTGGTGTCACCCTGTGGGAGAGCAAGCAGATGCACAGGAAACAATGCCTGCCGACAAAACGAATGCCTCCCGATAACCACGTCTTGCCAGAAGAGATCCGCACGTTTCTTTGAACTGATGCATTCATATCTGACTCATTATTTGAGAAAAATCTTGTAGACCTTATCTCAAAGGAGCTCGATGCTACGGTTGCGCTTTTCCCCCCTCGAGCCTGGGTTTGTTTTCAAAGCCCCCCCCAAACCTTAACGGTTTCTTTGAAGAGTTTTATCCATCATTTCAGCAACTGCAAACACCCCGACTGTGAAATGGGCCTCTGCAGCTTCTCAGGAAATATCGTTAGAATGGAAGCCCGCTAATTGTTTTAACAAACGCTGCCGAGGGCCCAGGTCACGCTTCCAAAGGCCGGACTTCATGGTTAATTACTCACTCTGTTTTTCCATGGCACACGTGGGACGTGGCCGGCGCTGCCACACTGGTGCCACAGCGCAACCGGTCCGCGCAGCAAGCCAGCGGCCATCGGTCACCGCGCGGCCTTGTCCTTCAGAGCCACCGGAACCGCAGGCAAGAGGCTGCTCTGCTCTGCTCCACGGGGCTTCAGTTTTCTCCCCTACTCTTTAAGGCACTGGGAAGGAAAAGCCTCCACAGCCATGCCATGGGCCAGCAGAACAGAGACTGTGGCCACCCCCATTCCCCAAGGGAAGTGCATCTCCCAGGCGCCAAGCTTTCGTTATGCTGCCAATAGCACCGTGTGCCAAGCACGACACCAACACGTATCTGGATTTAATCACGTTTCCAAAGCCACTGGGAAAACACGCGTGTGGGAAGAGCAAGGGGAACATGTTCATAATATTAAGTCTAAAGCTCTTTTCCAATTCTTTTAAAAAATAGCCTGAATCTTAGACAAGAGCGACTTAATCCAATTCCTTTAACAAAGCACGCATCCTTCTCAGGTCCCAGAACTACAAGGCAGGCCACGAACTCAAAGTGCACTTCACAATGGCAGGGTTGTGTATTTGTTCATGGAGTCACTCTGACAGTACACACACAGCAGGAATGCCGGCATCCTCCATCCGAATCCCAGAGCGATAAAAGAGAACAGCTCTGAGGGGCGGCTGCCCCGATCAACATGAGCAGTATTCTACTTTTACAGCTTGGGATGAACTTACCTAAAGGAAACCGGTGCTCAGATTCTGATCTGTTACACTGGGTAATCCTGTGACCCTACAGAAATCAGCAGTTACTGAGCACTGACGCTGGCATGGATGCCCACGGTGCCCCTAAGGGAGCGGGGCTCGACGAGGGCACGCAGCAGCACCGGCAGTCAGCAGTCAGCAGGCTGCAAGCAGACCTCGGTGCGGAGAGCTGCAGACACTGATGAACAGATGGAAGGACAAAGCAAGAATCAAAACAGGGAACGCGGCAAGGAGAGCCTCGGCCAGAGCACACCCTGCAGGTCTTGTGTCGTAAGTGGGTCAAGTGCGTTTTACCCCTTACCGCTGTCAGCAGCAACAAGTTCTGAAATGAGACAGGCAAAACCTCACGGAGCACAGACAACGTTCTGAGCGTGCACGGAAAATAAGGATATGTTGGAAGCCCTCTAAACAAGGAAATGTGGCAAAGACACAAAGCTCATTTCACTGATGTAAGCAAATCACGCTTTGTACAACACAGCTTAGCCAAGGTACAGCATGATGCACCACAAGAGAACGTGTGGACATAGGGAAAATGCAAAGTACTTCACAGACCGACCAGCAAGGACGAAAAAAGTAAGAATTTACACGCAATGTCAGCAGAACGCAAAGCACCTTGGTAATTGCATTCAGTTCTCTTATCAATAGGAATGATTTTTCCTTAATCTTAAAAGTTTCTCAATACTCTGCTATCAAAGCAGATTTGTGATGCTGATAAAAATCCACTTTATTTGCTGGCATCCCACGACCACAGGTCTGCAAACACACGAGCTAAAGATCTCTGGAGCAAACTAAATGTTATTTGGGCGAGGCTCCAGAATTTGGCCAACTACTACAAAACCCGAAACCATCGCAGCTACCGCTGTACAGCCATTAACAACAAAAGGCTCTGCCCTCCCCTGCACATCCACATCATTCAGTGCTGCAACACTGGCATATGGGGAGATAATCCCAAGCAGGATGATTCTGGATGCTAAGCAACCATTTGTTTAGACGAAGTGGGAACACAGATTGGCCATTGTACACAAGTTTCCACGTGATAATGCACGGCAGCTTCAGCATGCTCCTTGGCACAAGGCACAGCTCTAAGAAGAAAGAAGAATTTAGTCAATATTTGATCTAAACCCCCCGGAACACAACATGAATTACAAAGATGCTTAATGCTGAAGATTATGTTCCCTCCTCTGCAACAACAGGCTGAACCAAAAGCCTGTCGGTGTCAATGGAAGGATTCCCACCGCTTTCTCCAGCCTTTGGCTTGGACACAGAGGAAAAAACAGGACTGCTTCGGAGCCCTGGGGAAGGGAGAAGCCGGGCAGCAGGCTCAGCACTGCTCCAGCTGCGGCAACGTGGCCAGAACAATGGGAAGGACTTGAAAGAGGAGTGTCCCGCGCCGTGCCCTGCTGGGCCAGCCCTGGTGAATCATCCGTGCCCTGCGCCTCTTCCGCAGTCCTTCACTGCTTTTGTGATGCGCTTCAATGTGTCCTGATGTGCGGTTTACAAAAATTAAAAAAAATGACATCACTTCAAAGCTCTGCCGAGCCCTGCTGACACACACAGACCCACATAGGCCCAGCCCCAGTCCCTTCTGGACTTTGGTCCCGCTGTGTCTTGGCCAAGACCCAACTTGTGTCTTCCACACCAGCATCCCACAGCACAGCTGCAGCACAGCCACATCCCGGCTGAGATCACGACTGCAGCCATGCCTGTAGCAGCAGCGTTGAGGTCAGTGCCATGAAGGGCACCTGAGTTAAGGTTTACTTTCTACGTGGTTATAAATTCTGTTCAGAAAACTGAAGTAGCCTCAGATTTCAGCACCCATCTGTACCTCTGTTTCTCCGCAGATATTTGCTGCGGAAGCAGCACTCTCAAATAACCGATGTTCAGCTTCAGCTGAAGCCTTCTGCACGCAATGCCACGGGAGCCGATGCAGCAGCAACGCCGCTCTGCAGCGTTCCACGGCGGAACAGAGCGCAGCCAGGACAGCACGACAGCGGGACGGCGGCTGCAGGGCTGGGGTACAGCTGGGGGAGCTCGCTCTGAAGGCTTCGTTCGTTCCTCAGAACTTCCCTTCTAAATCCGAGCTCTCAGCACCAGCACCCGAACTGTCACCATCTGCAGAGTGCCTCTGCCATCCCGAACTACATTACAGTTGCACAGGAAAGCAGCAGCGCTGACAAACCACTGCAGACCTCGCATCTACCTGTCGAGCGAAGGCACAACTCTGCAAACCCAAGCAGTCTCCTTCATGGTCTCAGCATTTCCTATCAACAACGAAAGGAGCACTCTCCAACAAGCCCTCTGCTCTCCTACCCACCTTTCCCACACAGCCGCTATTCTGAAGGCAAGACAGCGGTTTCTCACTGTTACCAGCTCTGCGTTACCAGCCCGGGGTGGCTGAGCGCACCACACAGATCTGAGGAAGAGCCTTCCCATCAGAAAGCCGTCTGTTCTCGTACCTCCAACGAGCAAAGGCCATTCCCTCAGCCCGCAGGCCCGGCACGCGGAGTGCACACAGCGCCTGCAGCAACACAAGGAGATTCGCACGTGGGGGTGATGGACATTTACGGTTAGCGTTCCGCAGCCGGCAGCAGTCAGCGCTGCACCGGTACGAGCTGGAGAAGCCGCCGAGCCATGAACGCTTCTGCATCGCTGTTACAGACACCGCGAAGGCACGGCCCGCCGCGGGGCGAAGCGCAGCGCCCGGCCGGGATGGGGCGGACACCGCTTCACGCCGCGCATTGCCGGCAAGCAGCGGGCAGGGGCTGCCCTGCTCCGGAGAGCCCAGCGCGGGAACTGCGCTGCCACAGCCCGGAGCCGCACCGCCACCTCCTGGCACACGTGTGGGTAACAAGGGAACTTCCCCAAGTACGGGGATGAGGGGACTTGAAAAAGGCATTAGAAGAAAAAGAACGCATAGACGCACTTCTCTGAGCAGCCAAAGGAAAACGCGATGAAGTCCTATTGAATTTTGGTCACAACAGTCCCAGGCAACCCTACGGGCTTGGGGAGGAGCGGCTGGAAAGCTGCCTGACAGAAAGGGACCTTGGTGTGCTGATGGACACGGGCTGAGTGTGAGCCAGCAGCGTGCCCAGGTGGCCAAGAAGGCCAGTGGCATCCTGGCTGGCATCAGGAATGGGGTGGTGAGCAGGACATGGGAAGCAATCCTGCCCTTGTACTCGGCATTGGTGAGGCCTCACCTCGAGTACTGGGTTCAGTTTTGGGCACCTCCGTACAGAAAGTGCTGGAGCTCCTCAAGAACCAACTCCTTCCCAAAGACAGGAGGAGCCCCTCCGAGGAGAACCTTCTGTGAAACACCGAGTTAGGTTCTGAAATATCTACACAGACCCTTGGGAAAAGAGGTTCTCTAGGTATCAAACCAAATCTACTCCGAGCCCAAGCTCTTAAGTGATTTCAGAATTTAGTAGCACTGAAATCCAGAGGCATTACAAACTCTTGCAACTGTTATCCATCAGTTCCATAACCACGTGCAACTTACCAACTGAAATGCACAGAGCAGCCTCAGTCACTCCACAGCATACACTGACATCTCAGTAGGCACAATAGCACATGCAGAGCAACACGCTGAAAACAGCCTTCAAGCATTATTTTCAAGGGAGACTGGACAGAGATCAATTTGAGAACAACTATTACAAAGCACCGAGCCTCGCTCCAGTGTAATTTACCATTGTTCCATCTGAGTGAGCAGAAATAATTTGCACCAGTTCAGAGCCAGCCCATAAAACGTGCGTATTTGCAACATGCTATAAGTGAACAACAACAGCATGGTCTTTAGAAAAAAGCACAGAATTATGAAATTGTAAGCAGTGTACCGAGAGAAACAAGGTCACTGCCTGCTTACTTGAGATGTGGTTATACGAATTTGACCTTTCTGTAATAAGTGGTAATTTCATTGAAAACAACCTTTCAGAGCAGAAGGAAAACAAGTAAGTCGTGTATCCTGCAGCTGCAGTTCATGATGAGGCTCCCAGCCCTAATTTAAAGGTCACCAGCAAGACTTTGAAAGCGAGATTGCTCTTCATTTTCCCCATATTTCAAATAATGTCATTGGGGTGACTAGTCCGCAACAGCAACACTGCACAGCTGCCAGGCCGAGGCTTCAAGCTTCCCCGCACAGCTTACCATCTCATTAGGCCTGCCAGAGTCAGGAAGAACGCTGGGATAAATAATTATCTTGCTAATGTGCGTCACAGCATTTCTAGCAGTACTTGCACTCCAGTAAGGAGCTGAGCAACTGAAGACCTCCCCAGGCCAGCTCTACAAAAGGCTGGGTTGGACAGCCAGTCCTCACCTCCCCATCCATACAGCACCACCACAAACTGAACTGGGGCAATAAAACAGCACAAGGCAGCAAAAAGGAGAGCTTCATTAAAAAAAGAACACAGCGGCAGTGAGAGCTAGGGCAGACTTATTTGACTTCTGCGGCAAACGAATGCAATGCATTGCCAGCCACACGATCAGAGAAGTAACCAAAATCAAGAAGCATGTTGAGACGTTGGGAGGAAAGATGAAAGAACAAGCTGTAACACAAAACACAATGTCATATTAGGGAAATACTGCTGTTAAATGCAATACCCCAAACATACCCGTCAGCTACTAGGGTGCAGATGCTGTCAGTCCTCAGGACTGCTGCTTGGAAGATGCTAACTCTGGCATCATCCATGGGGCAGCCTAACCAAGTCACTTCTCCCTTGCTTCCCCAAACTCCTTTAAACAACCAAGTGCTGCTAAAGGACAGGAATGCTGTTTACTCCCCACCTTTGCCTACTCAGCAGTCTGTGATGTGGGCTGTGAGCTTCACAGAGGCCCGGATCAATGATGCTCACTGATGGATTCCTAAAATGGAACCTCCTACATGGAAACTCCACAGTGTTACACGAGGATCCTCGCATTTACAGTTTGAGATTTTATTTGTACGTCTGGAAATCCCGCTGTGAGGTCCTTAATAAAGCCAGAGAACACCCATGGGGAACGTTAAACCCTGGGATGCTGGAGCCTGGATGAACACAAGGAGCTGTTTGGGCATTCCCCCAAAACCCACAGGATTTCTTCAAACCCTTACCCACTCTCTCCAAGGAAGACACTGAAGTGATTCAGGCAGCCAGCCCAGCTTTTTTGGCTGGAGAGCTGTTTCTTCTCCAAAGGAAACACCAGGCCAGGTCTGCTGGTCGCTCTCAGAGCCTGCATTTGCCCATTCTTACACCTAAGACACTTGCACTCAACTGGAACACCTGAAAACCTCAGGTTTAGGGTCACAGCAACAAGAAAATACTGCAAGCCCTGTAAAAAACCCACTCACCGCCACCACAGCTTTAGCATTCATGGGAAATATTACAGTGCTCTGGTCCAGCAAAAGCTGATTTTGAACTTTTTATTAAAGTTCAAAAATGCCAATTGAGTAAGCATCCGACCACAAACCTCTCTTCAAGGAAATGGTACTGCTACTTCCAAGTAGCCAATGTTACAACAAGTAGGGATGACAGCAAGCTGGAGATGACTAGGACACGCATTCAAATAGTGTTCTGTTGGCTGTGCACTGCGGATGGCTGAGAGCAGCAGTGCTGACCTTATCAAACCGCTCCTGCTCTGCCCGCCTGCACTGGGAGCTGCTGCACCTGCTCACTGAGGCAGGAGGGGACAGGCAACTCGCCCAAGAGGATAGATGCAGAGAATTCAGTGCTGGCAGCGCATCCAGCTCCTCGGGGAAACAGCCATTCATCCATCTGTGTACATCCCGAAGAATCCATGGAAAGAACGTGCTTGTTTCTCCAGCTAGACCCTCAAATCATTTCTGAACCCTCTACCAATCCAGTTACCTGTTTCAAGAAAGACCAAGCTATTTAAGATTCTGTTCCTTAGTTTTGCAGCCTTATATTTTCTATAAGGAAAACAAGTAAGAAAGGCAATATTATGAAGCTAGCCACTGAGAGCAAGGCGACACCTAAACAGATTATCTTCCGAGTTTTGTACAAAAACCAGATCTTCTGCTCAGTCACAACTTCCTTACTTAGTGCCTTCATTTCTGCTTTGCAGCCATCACTTGAGAGCAGGACTTCATCGCCTGCATCCATATTCCCAGCTCGGAAGAACTGCAGAGGGAAACTCTGCAGAGCAACGAGTGGCTGAGGCAGGAACTGACATGACCCTGCAGCCCCGCATCTGCAGCCTCACACCCACAGCTCCACATTGTTTCTTTCTTCTCTTCCATTTTTCCTTTAGAAGGAACATTTAGATCGTTTTAAGCATCGAGTCTTTGAGATAAATTGCATCTAAAGGTTACAGTGCAAAACTAGATATCTTAGTCCTATACAAGATCACTTACTAATTGCCCCAGATATGCACACTCATAAATTTGTTCATATACCTTGACAAAAGGAATTGATTTACCATTACAGTGAAATACTGCATTAAACACACATAATTCTTTCTCCACACTGCTCCTCCCCTCTTAAAAGCGTTGTTTCACTGCTTGTCATTCTGAATTATTATTCTTTAATCATAAATTTAAGTGATTTATTTAACCGTTCTGCACATACGGCTAACATTCATCTATATTCTTACTCTAATTTCAACCTAATGCGTTCTGTTGTCATATCAACACGGGAAAGTTATGGATTTCATTTAAACCCAAGTACAGTTCTGGAGCAGCAAGATAAGATAAGGGACATTTTTATTCTTTCGCAACATATTTTTCAACAATGCAAATAAAAAAAAAAGACTTCAAAACACCATATGTTTGAGAGCATAAATATTATAGAATCAGCAGTTTGACACCTTGTAAGATATTAACCAAACACTACTTTAAAAAAATAAAACAAAAACCCGAACCAGCATCTTTCTTACTGTCAGATCCTTGAACAAAGGGAACACTGCAGACCAAGATGCCATGCATGACAGGAACTGGAAGGATTTGTCCCAGGATCCATCATGGAGATAAAAATGCTCATTTCTTACCCAGCCCTCTACTCCAGCCCAGCAGCTTTCACCAGCCCCAGCCTACATGTGCTTGTAGATGACTTCCAACCCAGCTGCCCTCAGCAGATACGAACCAGCAAGATGAAACCCAATTAACACTCCAGCCTTGGAGCGCACTGAGCTCATGACTCGCTCAGTACAAGAACCTCAGTGTGCTCATCTTTTCAGCTTGGAAGACCACCGCAGTGTTTGCCACAAACAAGTTGTACCGTTTCCTCTACACCTACATTGATTCTGGGCTCATGCTGACTAGAAACATGGCTGATACGCAACATACTGAGCACTCCAGGTACTGAGCTGGGCCTGGGGGGAGCGGGCAGCAAACCAGTACGTCCTGTACAAGCACAGCCCACAGAACCCCAGTATTTCAATCTCTCGGCCCATGAAGTATTTCAGTGTGCTTTACAAGCTATAAAACGTAAAGAAATGGTGCTGTAAATGGCTAAAAACTGGCCTTTTTGCCAGACAGTATTAAGACGTTACTTACTTGCTCATCTTAAAGGAGATGGCAGCAACCCAGTGCATGGAAGGGGACTGTATCTGCAGTCAGTCAGAGGTCTATGGGTATTAATTGCACTAAAGTACAAGTAGCAGATCTTAAAACAAATGATGCGTTGTCTCATGGAGAATGGTTCAAAAACAGGGAATAGAAAACACTGCACGTGGGTTGATTCCTCACCCTCAGGCAGAAGGCAGGGAGGCAGCAGCCCACTGCCTGTACGTGGTGCACCTCTCATACCAATGTGATAAACCAGCTTCACTCCTCACCTCTCCAGGACTTTGAAGCACTGAAGAGCAGATCCACAGTATCAGATTATTAACATCTACGTATCCTGCCCAAATACTCTGCAAAATATTTATGTTCTGGCATTCTGAGGTTTGGAGCTAAGCAGCAGTAAATGACAGATGCCACAGCAAATCGAACTGTTGTTTTTTTTTGTTTGTTTGTTTGTTTGTTTTGCATTACCAACACCATTTAAAATTTGATGGTTTGTAATGCAGCTGAATGAACCCTACACGTGCTCTACTTGCCCGGCCGAAGCCACGTGGTGGAACAACCCACAGCCTTCATGTCCAGACACCGGTCTTAGAACTTTGCTGGCCTCAGAACACTGCCGCTCTGCCCCACCTAATGGGATATCGATTTTTTATACTCCCCTCTGCAAATCAATATTCTAACAGACACACCGTGCGCTGGCAGAAGGGCAGCAAGCACTGCCCGCAGAGCTGATGGAGACGTTTACCCAGATGCCAAGGTCAAACCACAGGAAAACGTACAGCCGACCTGACAAGAGTCTGCAAGCAGGGGCGTTAAAGAAACCCTAAGATGAGAAGGGAAAGAAGCAGCCAGCGGAGCCCCTCCGCTGCCGGTGCTCCGTGCCACGGAGTTCGGCGAAAAATCACTCGCAAGTCCCCAGGGTCGGACACGCACGGAGGAGCTCGGCGCCCTGCACAGCGCAGGCGGACGCGCACCACGCGCCCCGCGAACCCCCCCGCTGCAGGGAACGCCCCGTCCCGCACGGAGCAGGCGGGGCAGCCCGGCACGGCTGGCGGGGCAGCGGCCGCTTCCTGCGCGGACCAGCGCGGTGCGGGGAGCAGCGAACGTTCCGTGCTCACGGCTCGGCCGTGCAGCGGCCGCTCCTACGGGCCGGTAACTGGGCGGTACCGGGGCGCTGGGCCGCAGCGCGAGGTGGGGAGGGGAAAAACCGCAGCGGCCCAGGGAAACAGCGCTTCTGGGGAACGTGCCCGCGCACCACCACAGACCAGGGACTGACGGAACGACAAATCGCCTCCGGGACAGGGGCACGGAGCTGCTGGCCGCCCCTACCCGCGGCAGCGGCCTCAGCCCACGTGGCGGCACGCACCAAGATGGCGCCCTCCAACCGCGCCACGCCCCCTAGAGCTCCCAATGCGCCTGCGCGGTGCCCGATCTCCTCCGCCAATGGCAGAGCGGCCGCGGCCCGGGCAGCCAATCGCCGCGGGGCGGGGTTGCGCCATGGCGGCCGGGCGGGACGTGAGCGGCGGGCTGGAGCCCGTGCCCGTAGCGCTGTGGCCGCCCGGGGAGAGCCCGCCGCCGTTCCAGGTACGTGGGGGGGGGGCGGCCCGAGCAGCACTGAGGTAGCGGCTGCCTCGGGCGCGTGTCGGCCGGGCGGTCGAATGCAGCTGTTCGCAGTGCTGTGATCGTTCACCTGCGGGGGGCATCGGTGTCACCGAGAAGCTGAGCCGTGAGCAGGGGGCGTGGGGCCGGGCTGCCCCCAGTGCCGCGCGGACGGCGCGAGCCGAGCTCCACCGCGGTCCCGCTGCGCGTCTGCGGGCCTGCCAAGCCGGCAGATGTTCGGCAGAAGGCGGATGTTCACATCGCCCTAGCGCCGCGTGCGGCCCTGCGCGCTCTGACTGCCGCTCTCCCCGCAGTACAGCCCGGACAGCGTGCCTGGGACGGACGGAGCCGTCGACCCCACCGAGGTGACCTTCCCGGGCTGCCCGTGCCGCTCCCGCTCCTGCTCCGCCCGCAGCTGCTCGTGTCTGCGCCACGGGGAGCGCTACCGCGCCTCGCGCATCCTGCCGCGCGCCGGGCCGCTCTTCGAGTGCAACGCCATGTGCCGCTGCGGCGACAGCTGCCGGAACAGGGTTGTGCAGAGGGGCTTGCAGGTCCGGCTTGAAGTGTTCAAGACGGCTGAGAAAGGGTGGGGCGTTCGCGCTCTGGAGCCCATAGCCGAGGGGAGGTTTGTCTGCGAGTACGCCGGTGAGGTTTTGGGCTTTGAGGAGGCACGCAGGAGGATCCGGGCCCAGACGGCCCAGGACTCCAACTACATCATAGCGGTGCGGGAGCACCTCCATAGCGGGCAGGTCATGGAGACCTTCGTGGACCCCACGTACACCGGGAACGTGGGCAGGTTCCTGAATCACTCCTGCGAACCCAACTTGTTCATGGTGCCCGTTCGAGTTGACTCCATGGTGCCTAAGCTGGCGCTTTTTGCTGCCACCGATATTGCTGCCGGAGAGGAACTTTGTTATGATTATTCTGGGAGATTCCGTAACGCACCGCCTACCGAGGGACAACAGAAAGCTTCAGGAGAAGGTGACGTGCTGAGAAAGCCGTGCTTCTGTGGCTCCCGCACGTGTGCTGCCTTCCTGCCCTGGGACGGCTCCCTGTTCCCCGCTGCAGACGCATGCTCGGAGAGCTCGCCCTAGCTTGTCAGTCCCTGGGCATACGTAGCCGTGCCATTTTCTCCAGTAGTTAAAGTGCAGCTAGATCAAACTCAGGGCACACACTGAAGAAGTATGCGTGGCTTTGAGTAACAGCTAAAAACATGAGATTGTGTGGTGATCTTCATGCAGTATCCTGGAGGCTCTTTTCAAGGTGGACAATAAGGAGGAGCGCTGGAGCTTCAGGGTGTTCCAATCTCAATTACTGATCCAGGATTGGTGCTTTCTCGTTGTTTTCAGCTGCTAGCTTACCACATGTTAACTAATTATGTCTTTAATTTGCACTAAAGCTTTCAGAAAGAATGAGCATTAACACACGTATGGAGAAGGGAGTTGTGGTAACAGCAACAGGCAGCCCTGAAAAATCACACAGAATGAGAAGGGCAAAGGAATGCTGAAGTTTGCAAGATGGGCATTAGATGTCTTAAATCTTATTCTAAGAAATACATCTTTAAAATGAGTTGCTACAATTTTCTTGTTCCACAAAACGGAATTCTTACCGATGTTAAAAACCTGCCCCAAATGATTCACTGAAATGCTTCCCACCTGCTTTTCCTCCTGCAGTCACACCGAGCAGCTTGCCAGAATTCCTTGCTAAGGGCCTAGCTCCATTTCGTTACTGTTGAGCTTCTGTGCAGAGTGCACAGTATGCAGGCTCGTAGATGTGGTTTAGATAGATGGGATGATTGCACTTCTATCTTGAGGCTGGTCTACTGTGATTTCTGCAATAATAGCAAGCATCACTATAAATTTGCACTCAAAAAGTAAATTCAGAGTGCAGTATGACGCTGCTGTTCTGGCTTTTGAGACGGATTAAAGCAAAGCATATCTGAAAACAACAGATTCTGAGAAGCTGGAACATAGGAGCTACTGTTTTCTGTTTCTACAGAGGCAAACAGAATGAGGCAAGGCCTACCTCCTGCAGCAGAAAACAGTAATGATTGCATCTTCTTTTTGTTACCCTTGCACAGAGATAACATGCACGTGCTGCTGTGCACGTCCTCGCTGCGGCGCTGCAGGAGAGCAGCTGGGGAGCGTTGTGTAGCTGCACTTCCGTCACTCCAGAAGGCTCCTGCAGGAATCCAGCTGCTGTGCAAGGTACCATTCCCACATAGTGGGCAGCAGCTTTATTTCTTCTGGTCTGGTCGGGGCTGTCTGATTCTACAGAACAGATGCTGTGTGGTTCCGTAACTCAGAACGCGTGCTTCACTAGGATCCAGAACATAGCTTAGACGGCAAGATTTCTCATCTCATTTAGGGGCTTATCTGGTTTTCTTCTCCCTAAGGGCATCGTGGCAGCCACCCAGACACTTTCAGCTTACAGGATAAGAGGTGTGGGAGTAGATGATCCAATCTGCTTCCTCTTTGCCTCCTGGAAAAAGTTTCAAATAGGGTTTATTTGTCTCCTGTATTCCTGTTCCTCAAGATTAGATGGGTTTTCAAGATGACAGCACTGTTAGCTTCCTGTTATGAATACGTACTTGGCTTGATTTTGAGTAGTTAAGGAAGTGTAAATTCAAAACCCAGAACAGAGAAGCACATTAGCAGTATCTGGTCCTTGCACCAGCAGCCTTAAATCAGAGCACGCAGCCTTCTGCTTCTGCAGCCCTACCCGCCCAGCTCCCACCAGCCCGTGCTGTTTCTAGCAAGTGAACTGAGGACGTTACATGGCCAAAACAAACTTCCACACACAGAGCAGCAGGAGACTGCAGGACTGTTAGAAACAGCCCCAGTGAAGGCCCAGCAAGAACATGAAATCATTTGCTGCTGTTGAACTGTAGGCCGTCACAGCACGTCTTTTTGTAAACAGCATGGGTACCTGCTACCCTGGGGTGTGGACTGAAATCCAGGATGTACTAAAAAAAAAAAAAGATGTGAAATAGTTTTTAAATAGCAAAATGAACTTTCCCCTGTGCAGAATTGTATACAGTTTTGGTTTTGTTTGTTTTACTCCAAGGCATTTTTCCTGAATAAAAACCAAAACCAACTCTGCAAAATCTTTATGAAGTGTATTTCTTCTTAGGGCAGAAATACACCTTCTAGAAAGGTAGAATCCATTTTATTAAGAATAAGAGGGAAAGATGTTTTTAATACACAGATTTCAAACATTTAATGCTGATAAAATAGCCTTTAGGATACAAAATACTTGCCACAGAATCCTAGCTTTCACCACGCTGGTGTGTTCTGGAGTAATTCTTTGCTGCTGCTCACATGACCTCGCTGCCCCGGAGGCTGATGCTCAGGGAAGGGCTCCCCCCGTGCCCTCCAGTGCCTTCCAGCATCAAACACCAGGCGGAGAGGGAGCTGGCAAGCCACGGGTTTCTACTCACCTCAGGCTGCATTGACCCGCAGCTACTTTATTGCAAAGAAAACACTGCTGGGAAAGAGCGTCATCAATGCAAAAATTCTGTTCATCCATCACATTTTTCACCGTTATCTCTGAAAGCATCTGACAAGACCGCCGAGTTCCATCCGTTTAACACAGGCACTTACAGGGCCTGCTAGAGGTCAGCACCACTGCTGCCTAACAGGTCCAGGAGGACAGCAGGGCCAGGGCAGAGCTGACAGCACAGACAGTCCCTGTGGAGGCTCCAGTTAGCACAAGCACACCTCTGCTCTAGCAGCGTTTCCAGGCACTGTCTTCAAGTGAATGATAGTACAAAACACTTTG
Source organism: Numida meleagris (assembly GCF_002078875.1). NCBI lineage: Eukaryota > Metazoa > Chordata > Aves > Galliformes > Numididae > Numida > Numida meleagris. The sequence goes on from NC_034419.1 coordinate 18,438,338, forward strand.
GGACAGGGCTGAAATACATTCAGATTCCAAAATGAGGTAGCTCTCAGTATACCCCCTTCTTGCTGTCATTGTTCTTTTAAACCAGGAGGGGTTGTTTTATTTGGGTGTTGTTTTTATTGTTGTTTGTCTTGTATTAGGGAACAGACAACAGCTTCTTAGCTTACCTTCTTAGAGCTTAGGGCCCACAGTTGCATTTGCCATACTTTTACCTGACTGAATTATGTTCAAGCAGTCATTCATTAGCCTCAGTTTCTAATGCCACTTTTGCGATTTGCAAGTTCCCAAAGTAAGCCTACAACCCAGCCAAGAGAAGTTCCAAGCAAGTTGCCAGTGTGTGTCCACCAGTAAAAGTTTTCAGCATAAAGAAATGCTTGATATTTTATTCAAATACATACATTTCTAATCCTCATGGTGATGATTATCCCCCCTCAGTGGCAGAAGGCACTTCTTCTAAAGAGGAGTAAGTATTGCACCAGGAAAAGCGTGTTGCTGGATCCGATTTTCAATGCAATTAGAACGTAACACACAGCTGCATTAGCTGCCCCTGTTGTCTTCATCTCTTTTCTGCATGGTGAGTATGCCTCCTAGGACATTATGGAAGCAGCAGCTGCTTCAGTTTTTTTTTAGAGCTACCCAGGAGTCTGTGAAATCCTTGTTTACCAGATTTGAGCATGGAAATTCAAATGATACATAAATACATGTAATTATTAAAGAACTTTTCCAAAGTATCTACTAAATAAAGTTAACCTTTTAAAACAGTCAGCATGTTTCTGCTCAGGTTTGTGCTTGTGTAACTCCAGGCTACTCCCACTGAAAGCAGTACCTCTAAGAAGTTTGGTCACAATGGAAGTCCAGGCCAGGTTCCCCAAAGACAGGCACATGGAGCTTCAAGCAGCATTGGCCAGTGCTGGAATTTCTCTGTCCAACAGGAACGTTAAGCACAAGATGTTTCCATTCTCTCTCATCATCAGGTGACACTGCATACATCTTCCCTGAGAGCAGTGCAGCCCATCTGGTCACTGTGGGTCTGGCAAGGCATCTGCTGCGCAGCGAAACCCCAGATTTGAAGCAGAGCTATCCGGGGTGTTTTGGCTGCGGGCTGCACAACGATACCTGTAGCAATAAGACTAGAGAGAAAGAGGGAGAAAGATCACTTCAGAGCCTGTCTCGTCTTGTGTTTCTTCAGGCAAAAGCTTGTTAGAGTGATAGAGCAAATCATTTCAAATGCAGCTGGGAGGACCACTGAATCGATGCAGATCAAAGCCCCTGTGCTAGAATGAAGGTAAATATCACCAAAACGAGAGCAGCTGCAACAGATACAAGAGGCAGTTGGAACAGCCAGGTAACATAACATCAGAGGGCACTATTAGTGCATCCTGCTCTGACTGAAGCAGAAGTGACCGTCATTCATGTCTTTACCCATATCAAGAAATGGAAGGCCAATTGAAAGTGACCAGGTGATGACAGCTATCAAAAAAGCATTCTGCTGAATGAGATGTAAAAAGCAAAGAATAACCAGAAATAACCTTTTCCCCAGTATGGCTAGGAATCTAAGGATACTTATAATTGAAATATAACCTGGACCAGTGGCTCTGAAAATATTTAGATTTAAAATGAAACCACTGCTGAAGTGATTCAGTTGCATTGCATTTCAGAGACCCCGCTGAACAAGGCAAGGCCAGATGTCTTTACAGCAAGATGCAGACACTGGGCTGGGAGGTGCCTTGTACATTGTTTGGCTGTGCAGATTCAGTCATGTCTCAGTGCACATTTGTCTCATTATGCTCCTTGGGGGAAAAAAAGGTATGCTATTCAGTATTACATATTGTTAATTATCTCATGTTAATCATAGGGATTTCCAAACATTGCAAAACCAACCAGGTTCAGGGCTGTGCTACATTGGGTCAGGCTGCTCAGGAGCAGTTACTGAGTGCAGCACGGAGAACAGCCATGCTGTTACCAACAAGGGCTGGGGCAGCTGTACCGTTATGGCACATCCCAGCACAATCTGCCATCCGAGCCGTGCCCCACTTCAACACGTGGCTCAGGGCTTCAGTTCTCAGCCTTCTCCTCCGCTCAAGCCTCCACCAAGCAGTGCCACTGTTTCCCTCAGCCTGGTTCAGCTGCACACACTCATGCTCTGAACCGCATTTCTGGAGCAGCCAAGTTAAAAAGCAAAGTGCCGCCCCACTTGGCGCTGGGGAGGGAGGGGAGGGTAGGTGCCGGTTGTTGCACTCCTACCCCCTTCAAATCCAAATCCTTTCAGGAATTCGGGCTCAGCTACTCCAGCTCCTGCCTCTGTGCAGCTCTGAGGGCGGTGACAACCTGACAGCGGGCAGACAGCACTGTGCCATGCCACCCTGCAGAGCCAGCAGGACCACGATGTTTCTCTCTGCCAGCACCAAGTTGTCTCCATCTAAGGAGAAGCTCAAACCCTGCTCTTTGCTAGCTCCAATACCGACTCGGAGCGCAGAGCAGTTGTTGCCCTAAGCAGGAAAGGGGCACACCGCTCCGACCTCACGCTGCAGAGGTCCAGCCCTCGACTTGAACAGCAAACTATTAGGATTTGGAAGCTGAAAGGTGCACGCTTGAGCCCTTGTCAGCTTTAAGAGGTAGAACAGCAAGCAGTCTAAGGAGATTTTCAGACAACCAATCAAAGGCCCTTGTGCTAATAGCACTCGATTTCTTTGTCTCAATACTCAGCCTAGTTTCATCACCTCCAAAATACATCAGGACAGACCAGAATCTTCACAAGCCTTTAAAATGGGTCACATTATTCATCACCAAAGATGAGCCTATTTGAGTGTTAATTTAATCAAAACCGCTAATTAACTTCTGACATTGATTTCACCTAAGAATGAAATCAGTGTGGAAAATGGGATCTCACTGTATAAATATTTAATTTAATTATGAGGATGGTTTCCCAGCTGCAGGCTTTGAAAGGGAAGAAGGAACAGAACAGCTTTAATGACAATGAGAAATACCCGAGCGCTTTCCCCGGCGCAACGTGAACAGCTTAATACATGATTTATGTTCATGAAAGAAGCTTTGCAAGTCCTCTCCCATACTTCCCACTACCAGTCAAACCAAGATAACACGAATGGTTATTCCACTGTGGCTGCACCCAGATTTCCAGGAAGAATTTCAAATTGGCCATCAAGCCAAAACACTCGTCTCCCAGCCACCTCTCTCCAAACACTTGGTGTTGTTCATGGGGCAGGAGTCATTCTTCAAGAATATTTAACTGTCAGATGAGGTACTTCCAGAGGAAAGATCACTGAGAAGTGCAGTTACCCATCCTGAAGAGTGTTTATTTATTAAAATCCGACAAACTAAAATGAATTCCTGCTAATTTCTACAGAAGATGATTTTCTTATAGCAAGTAAGTATTTTCCTTAGGATGTAATAATATTTCTTATTAACTTCAGTATTCTTCCCAACATCAGCAAGTGTTTATGAAGACACCTGGGCTAAGAACACAGCTTGGCAATCATATTAGTAATTTATCCTTTGGAAGCTCTTGGCTTCTCTGTTTTCTTACTTCTTAATAACACATTCACACGGGGCTGTGTGCCAACCCAACTCCCTCCCAAGCCAACCAATCTGAAAACAGCTAATTCAACAACTCTCAGCTGGGAAATAAGGTCGGGGCTAGGAGTCCTCCAAGATTAAAAGCTGTCTTCTAGGGAGGAGTGGGATAAGACTGAACAGAGTGACCCCTACAGCACATGCAGAGCCCATGGTACATGAGAAGCACCAGCAGCTGCCACATTACTGTCCCACCAAAGACATCATGTGAGCATTCGGACCCAGCTGCACACGTTTCAGGCTTAGAAATCTGCACTGAGTTAAAACTTGCATTGAATGTTTGTGGTACTTTCCAGGTTGTCGGGTCAGCCCTGGCGTTATGATAAAATGGTTTTGAGTTTCAGATGATGAAAGGTCACCTGTTTTTTTTACACCGAGTTTCATATTGAGCTCCACATTATACAGAGATACATTTATCTAGAGCTGGAATCTCTTGAACAAGCAGTACCTTGGTCGAGTTGCTTTCAGTTTCCCATGCAACCGAAAATTCTGCAAGTCAGAACTAGAGCAGCTTCAGTTTTTCTGGGCAACAGTATCTACGCTTACTTCCTCCTTGCCACAGACACATCTGTGTCTCCTTCAGAGAGAAACTAGCGCTATCCAGTAGAACAAGGGAAACATCCATACAGCTTTATGCAGGGCGTTTTCAATTTTCCGGGGACGTGAAGTACCAGCTGCCCAGCCTTACCTCCAGCTTAGTGTTATAACATCACAAAGAAAGGGAACGGGAGTAGAAAGCGAAAACTGCTACCAACCCACTGGCCAAAGACTCAATTGTGCAGTAGGCTGTTTCACGGTACCTTGTGGCACATGTAGGATCCACCCTTCTTCACTCGGTCAGTCCCCGACGAGGGCCCCTTCTGCGGATGAGAGGACACTGTTAGCACTCACATGGGCAGCAACTGCTGATCACAGGGAGAAGGGTAGGAAGCTGTGAGAGCAGGGAGACAGAGAACAGCATCCATAGGTGCTCTGAGGAAACAAACCTTCAGCTGTGCCTGAACCAAAAAGCTTTAAAGCAGTTAAGATCCTGTAGTTCTTGACTTTTCCTAAGATCACGTATTTTCACATACCAGCCTGCACTCTCAGTGAAATACGAGACTCTCATCAGTCCCACTGCTCCGTGTCACCACCACAGTGGGTCACACAAACATACCCATGGACCATTTGTGACTGGTCAGAGAAGAGGGGTTGTCATCTCCAAGGCTCAGTGCTTCTTGCCTTTCCAGTCCAAAGTGCAGACTGCAGTACAAGCTAGTGACTGCGCTGCAAGACACTGCAACAGCTCCCCATCCCCGTGTGCTAGATCTGCTATTGTGCAGCTTCGTGACAGCTGCAAAGGTCTGCAGGAAGCACTGTGCTTACGAGCAACAATTCTGTAATTGCAAATCCATTTGCAGTGCAATGTAGGTGATTTACTTCAACTGCTTATGAAATTGGCTCTCGAATTGCTTTAACAAAGTTATTTCACCATTCCTCTTCAATTCCAACTCCAAATAATGGCCCACAAGTTCAAGGAGATGCTGGGCTCCCGTGTTAACACTTCTTCTAGCTTTGCTGCATATTTATTGAGCAGGTGAGCAATTCTCCCCTGTGGTTCCTTTTAGCTGTGAAGTAGTTACTACTGCACTCATCTGCTACTTAACATTAGAGACTGCTGCCATACTGCATGTTCCCACTGTTGATATCAAGCATTCCTATAAGCTTCTTAATGTCCATGTGCACTAAGAATCTACTTGCAGGAAGAAGCCACAAGAATATGTCCTATAAAAGCAACCAGCGAGATCAAGAAAAACTGTTTTATTAGGGAAGTGGCAAGGCAAACCTCTAAGACAGCACAGCCACTGAGCAGCCTCTCAGTTCATTTGCACGAATTTTTATTTGTCTGCCTTACACTGGTGTGCAATCAAAACATTCCCTTATCATGTACAAGCCTCAAAGAGCCATTCACTCGAGGCACAAGCTGACATGGCTTCACTGGATGGTAGGACATATAAATCATGTCTGGAATTCTAGACAAAACCTTAACAGAAAAAAAAAAGGACCATAGGAAGAAAAAAGCTTGTATTTTTTGCTAAGGCCATTACATATATCAATAAATGCAGGTTGCAGGAAAGTCATCAGCTCAGCTTTTAGCAGTTAGAATTAAGAATTCATTGCCACAAAGTATGGAAATGATACAAGATAGACCACAGAAAGGCACCGTAATAAGTCAAAACCAAAACACTGCTGAAAAAGAAATTCTGCCAATTATTGTTCCCCTCATGCCCAGCAGACAGCCCACGCACTCAGGATGCATCAGGAGGGTGCTGTGCTTGCCACAAAGCATGAAGGACAAGGCCTTGACCAATATGACAAAACGCAGCTACCAAGGAACATTTTCACTTCATACTGAAGCCTTACCACGCTGGAACGTCAGCGGTTTCACACTTACTGCAAAGGCTTAAAGGCAATCTGATAGAAAGAGAACTGGCCCACCCCTACACTTACACCCTGCAAGTACCCAAGGAAAAGCACACCCACAGGCTGTGTCTGCTGGTTTCCAAGCCTGGCTGCTCCCCTAGGGCAGGTTTCCTCTTTCTGAAGATCTCTGGAAACTGCTTTCCCAAAAGGTGCATATGGGTACAGCGTACCCCACTCTAAGATAAGCGACTAATGGGCACAATCAGCCCAGGCAACCTGTTAATCTCATTTAAGGGAAGCCAGGGTACACCCAGCCATAAGAAAACTGACCTAAAAAAAGCCACGAGAACGAGATCAGCCAGAACACAATGGAGCTGTTGAACAGGATTTCCCATTACACAGTGAAATGCAAGCACAGAGCTTTGGTCTTTGCTGCGAGTTCTGAAGTGACTCTTTTAAACTAAGAGAGGTGTGCTACTTGAGGGTCAGGAGGAGGGCTGCTGTCCAAGCACGCAGCTCTAACTGCTGGTGAAGTGATAGCACACTGAAGAAGCATGAGAACTAAAGAAAATGGTCACGGCATAAGTTCTGTTAGTTACAAACAACTTATGATGCTCATTTTTTGCCCTTCAGAAGATATCTGCTAACAAAGAAGTTCAGAGGCTGGGGGAGGGAGTTCAGCTGAAGCAAGATCACAGCACTGATATGCTTCACCACTGCAAAAGCCTCATTCGGTATTCGCCAGTAATCTACGCTACTGTGAGACAGCATCCTCTGGGTAGATAATTCTCTCAAATCACTGAAGGCAAAGAGTTGGTCATGAAACTGAGGAAGTTCTCTGAAAAGCAGCCAGTGATCCTGTTCTCCTCCAGTATGTAGCTCAGCTCCTCTACAAAGGCTCTGCGCATCACCGAGCTCCCTAGCAGAGCCACACGGGCCGACCTGAAAACAGCACATGAAATGTACCAAACGTGTTAAGAAACTTTCACTAAGCTCTGACCTTCTTGAAGAAACCCACCTTACAGGCAAAAAGAACATGCTCCATATATGGGTTACGCTGAGTTGTACTCTGGAGAGACTTAGGAGGTTGGCACTGATAGCTACAGCGCTAATAATTCCTGATGTCTCAGAAGATACTGCAGCCTGGCTATTTTGGGACGCGTCTTCACATTCTGAGGTTCAGTTTCCTTCTCCATTTCATGAGAAGAACTCTTCAGAACTCACACTGGAGGGCCCTACCTCAGACACTATATCCTGACAATTTGTTTACAACTGAAAAAACTGAAAGCATAATTGTTAACACCCAACTGTTAGATCCCTTCCAAAGCATCTGGGAAATGTTTGTGCTGAATTTCAAGATCTAAGCCAACTCATAGCCTCTTAAGTTCAATAGCAAAATTCTGAAGTCAGATATAACACTTGTTTCTCACCATCACCTTAATTTAATGCAGAAGTACTGCACCAGCATTATAAATACAGCAGGAAGAAACAAGTGGCTAAAACTGAAGTGGCTGTTAAAGTGAGCAACAGAAACAAGAGCAGGGATAACTGCAGTATGCTGCAAGCTACCAGACCCGTGTTCTCTCCCAGGGACACAGACGCTGTTTGTCTCTGAAGGAGCAGGGGCAGGTGCAGGGTCCCTCCTGCTCCACTGAGGTAGCACATGCCCATCATCGTGCTTTGGTGCCAGGCACTGAGAGTGGAAAAGCAGAAGCTTTCCAGGCTCAAACCATGGTTACTACAGTCTGGAATACAAAGCTCGATGCTGCTTACATGCTTCTTCTTACCCTGACTTACCAGGTTGCAACTGAATCAATACTCATCTCCTCTGAGGCAGGAAAGTTTGCTAGCTGTATTGTTCTTTCACTTCATCCAGATCTATGTTCTGCTAACTACTCAAGGCTTCATACTCATCTTGTTTCTTTGTTTTTAGCTATTGCTAAGCTGTATTGCTAAGACTGCCTGCAAACAGAAGTTATAGAATAGTCCACCCTATTTTTAAAAATTAAGCAAGGAAAAAAAGCTACAGTCAAAGCATTTCAGTCACTTGGGAGGATGCATGTAAAGGCACCATCTGAGCCATAGCTTAACCCACCAGAAAGACCTGTGGTGCCTTACTGGGATACTAGTAACCTGGAATCAGCCAATGTGCTTGGTACATTAGGAGGTCTCCATCAGTGACTGAAAACTGCTAGAACAGACCTCATGCAATTAGACCCCAACAAGGCGTCTCATGCTGGCAACATCATCCTGAACAAACAGCAGAATGTCAACCTCTGCAATGTACTGACCAGCAAAGTTTAACAGGTTGCTCAAGCTGCTTCCAGCCGCTGACTTCCCACAAAGGGCTGTGATTATGCCCAGCATACCAGACAAAGACAATATGTACAAGACCACAGCATGAGGATACTCAAATCCTGCAGGAAACAGATAGCTCCTGCCCAGAGAGGCTTAACTGGTTTTCTCATTACAGATAACCGTATCTGAACAAAACAAGTTCTGTGAGAGTGGAGCAGTTCACTTCTCATATTTAGTCATCCTAGATAAGGGAGAGAGGAGATGTAACATTAGAGCTTGAATCTGCTGAGAGATATGGTACAAGAAACCCCAAATACAAAGCTCACCCTGCTGGGCCTCTTCCACTGGCTGCCATAAAGATAACCAAAGATTAACCCCTTCAAAGTTCAAAAAGCTACATCTCTCCATAAATTTCAGCTTTATTACATGCTCAGCTTAAGTGAGCTAGTAGAATCCATTAAAATAATCCAGGATGGTTTGTTCTCTACCTGGAAAAAAAATAAATAGTGCAGCTCAGAGCAAGACATCCCCCTCCCATTTATTCCATTGCATTGGCAAATCCTTTACTTGTTTCACCTGATGTCAGTTTGGAAGCATTCAACTCCTAACCAATGGTGGAGGTCTGTTCAAGAAAATAAATGAAATTGCACTACTGTTATTTCAGTGTTGATGACTTGTGGTGTGATACTCAAAGAGGAGCAAAGAACAGTAGGTTTCTAATCAGCAACCAGATTCAAGTAGGAAGAGGGAGCTGTGCCCTCATGTATACCAATAATATACTTACAGGGTTGTGAGCTTCATCTGCTGAGTGATGAACAGCCCACCAGTCAGATGTCCACTCCCAGGCATTTCCTACAATGTTGTACAAGCCATATCCATTGGGAGGAAATGCAGTGACCTACACAAGACAAATAACTGCCAGTTCTTGAAACCACTCCACATGAAATGAGGTTTTTAAACCTGAAGACCAGTTTGCTGAAGGTACACTGATCTCTGCCAAGAACTCTGCCTTCACATCTCACAAACAGACAAACCAGTAGTGCAGACCTGTAACACATTTGCTCACTCCACTTAAATAAAACAGAATGAAAGAAGGAACAGTTATGATCCTCGATGTTCTCAGCACTGTTTCCATTATGGCACCTGGCATACTCTCATCAGTTTTGCTGACAGATCCTCTAAAGATTGGCACTGTCTGACAAACACAGAACTGCACACTGCATTAGCATTCTAAGCTGTGTGCTCATTCTTACAGCTTCTGGATTCCCCTTCCCCACCTAAGAAGGGCAAGAATGGCTGTCAGCTCATACACACACAGATTTCCTCACTGATTAACATTCTTAACTGCCACCTAATTCACATTCCTATCTTGAAAAAACCCACCCCATTGTTTGCCATAATGGACAGGCTCCAAAGAGGGAAGTTGCATTTCTTTTAAGCTACTGCACAATTCTTGTAGCTTGGGAACACCTAATCAAAAATGAGCTAAAAAATGATGATGCCAGAAGTAGAGGCAAGAGCCAACTTCAGCATCTGACTCAAAAGTGCTTGGAAATGGGGAAAAGAGGTCAGTTTGAGAGGAAGTTAAAATGAAGGTAATCTTTACTTTTCAATTAGGCTTTTAAAACATATCCCTTGGTAATACTCAGGCCTGCAGTGAAATATATCAGAACTTGAAAATCTAAAGGTGAAAGTACAGAAATGGAAAACGTCCACAGCTCGTTATGTTGAACACAGACCTCAATTTTAAGAAGACTAAGTTCATTTCCAAATGGTAATTCACTTTGAGACGCTCTTACCGGTGCAGTTCCTTTGTATCCATCTTCTGCAGTGTTGTTACTTGGGAACACTCCCTGCCAAATGTTAGCATAATGCTGACCTTTCGGCTGAAGCTTGTTGCCCCATGGGAAAAGTCTATTAAAAGACAGAAAAAGCAGTTATCAAACTTTTATTTTATCCTTTATAATAAACGAAACACCTTACCTGCCCTCTCACCACCTTACCCTGGGGAAGCTGTTTGTACTCCAGTTCCATCTGTACCAATATCTTTAAAGTACGAAGGCTTTAAAGAATAACAAGGCTTCTACAAGGGCAGTTTGTACCTGGAGGAGGGAGAGGCAGCCCTTGCTAGCACTGCCCTGTGCAGCATGCAGTTCAGGACACAGGATGGCCAGGACCAAAACTGTTCTTCACTTGGCCTCCCCCTTCTCCCCAAGCCCACAGTCACCTAACAGGTGTACCCACTGACCCTAATGCCGTGAAGCAACGCATGTAATTACTTCTCAAGCTCTTCTCCAGCTCTTTCAGCCTTAGCAATAAGCCTCTTTTTGTTTCATCTTCCATCTCCTGCAATAGCAGTAGTCCTATGCCTTCACACTGTATCACATCTCTTCCTCCTGGGCTCTTTGCGTTCACTTTGTTATGCATCTTAGGTGACATAAAGCAATGTGCTCAGAATAAGCCTGCATTATGTTTACCACAGAGGCATACACTATGCAAGACAGACATAGAGGGAAATAAAAAACCTCTCAGCTTTTTCCTACCTGGTAAATATCAGTTTTAAACACAACCAGAGATATCTGTGGCAGGTACCTTTTCTCAAGGCCCCCTCGACAGCTGTACTCCCATTCAGCCTCAGTTGGTAACCGTTTCCCTGCCCATGTGCAAAATGCTACAGCATCATTCCAGGACACATGAAGAACAGGATGGTCCATTCTGGGGAGCAAAACAAACAGGACAAGACCATCAGCGGACGCAGGCAGTCTCACAGCAATGCAAAACAGGCACTTGACAAAATTCAGAAGAGATGGCAACAAAACACTGAGAAAATTTATAGCTTCGGTATCTTAGTAAGAACTGGACAAGTTACTAGCTTGCTTTTAAAGAAGAACAGAGAGCTACTAGTAGGTGCTGGATGGGTAATGCAGCCATCATACAGAGCAAAGAAAGCAAAGAATATGCTTTTAGGTGCAGCTTGCACTCTCTCAGGCTCCCACATCAGGAATCTGCTGCACCAGGGAGCCAGCAAGGAGCTGCTGATTCGCTGCCTTCTGGGGAAACGCTCAGAATCCCAAAGGAAGACACCAAAAGTAATTGAAGACTGCAGCAGCAGGACCCATTTCTAGGCAGGCTTAATAGCATCTTATCAAGTACTTAAGACCTGACAGGTAAATTTACATTGCAATTTAAGGGCAAATAGGGTTGCTGTTCAATTCCTTGTGCACTCTTCTTTTTGCTGCAGGTTCTTTATTTGCTTTCAGTTGTGGAATTTTTGAGAGATACATGAGATGAGAACATCATTGCTCCTAGCAACATGATCTTTGGCAGCATCCAATCCAGGAAACAGCAATCTGCAGAAGTTTAACAAAAAAGTATTTTTCTCTTGGTGCTTTAAGCAATCCACAGCTTGCACAAATGCTCCATCTTTCTCTTGGTTTGTTTCCAGGATTGCACTTGGAACAGTGGGCTCTCTTTCCAGAGTGAATGCCCAGTTATTCTTGTCACAATGATCATCCCATCCAAGCCTCTGACAGACCAAGAGGCTTCAAGAACTGAGGACACTGATCCTGAGCACTTCCTACTCACTTCTCTTTTCCACCTTTTTTTTTTTTAAACAAGCTTATCTACACCTATGGAAGCATCATACTGCTTTCATATGGAAGTTCACCAGCAGTTGTACCAGGCTAAGTTTGAGCTATACTTCTGTAAGGCAAGACTTGCATGGCATTTTTCCAGATGTTATGTGCTGACTGTGACCTCAATTTCTCAATCTCCCCCTAACAATGCCTCCTGATATTATCTCTATTTTTGCCTCAGATAATTCTTTCATTGCCCTTGGAGAAGAGACAATGGACTTGTTACTAAGCAGTTCAGCAATCAGATGATGTTACACTAACATAACCCTGTCCTTAGGGGACTTGAAAACATGCCAATATCCACTAGATCTAGGCTAGCGAGTCTGACTATTTCCAGCAGCAGCTGTGAAACTTTAACTAGTTAAGCAGTTGGTGTCAACTTCATTGTCACTTGCCTAGTGAGAGAATTAATATAAGAGGTCAAAAAATGAGGACGCTGACATCTAAGTAAGCACCCAAGTCAGGTACATGTTTACAGGCATACGTACAGCAAGCAGTGTGTATGGTAACTGAATGGCCACTTGCACCTTACCTGCTGAGGATGTTGGAGTCAGGGCCCTCAGGTTGCCTCCAGTTGGCTCCCTTGACTGGCAGCCACCAGGGAGCAGCTGCAACCTGAAAGGAGACAGAAACGGACAGGGATGATGTCCTGAACTCCCAGCTAAAGGCTATTTGGAAAAAACTCATCCAATGACGAATGGCCACAAAGCTTTAACTCAACGCTCAAGGCTCTGCTTGTAGCTAGCTTACCTATTACATCCCAAATCACCTCTGATGAACCAAGACGATCTCTGGATCCACATTACAATGTTGCTGGCCAGAAAATAACCAAAGGTATGGATCAGCACAGAGATAATACCACCCAAAACCAAAGAGCCAAACGAAACCCTGAGCATACTTCCCTGCAGTGCTACCCCCTGGCCATCTCTCCTTCCCTCCCAGATTTTCTCACCTGCATGTCTGATTTGAGCCAGGGTTTACTCCTTGGGAAGGCACGGCCTTCAGCACACTTCCCGAGGCGGACCAGACTGTCCTCTCTGAAATTCTCACGTATAATTCTTCTGAAAGCATACGCCAAATGCATCTCAGGTGGCCGTGGTTGGAAAACATCTAGAATATTACAGTTTGACTTGATCCTTTCACAACATTATGCCCACAGTACGTTCAGACCAATTAGCTTCCTAGCTGACTTTGGTCTGACACATACTGCCGAGATTAAAAAACAGCTTTGGCTCAGACTGTTTTCATCTCAATTATTTGCTCCCTAGACTCCGTGTTTTAGAATAACTAAACCAAAATCCTGATGACATCCTTTAACAAGGGTCAAAACACACGTCTTGCAACACTTTGCTTTCCAGCTCATTTAAATCAGTAAACCAAATCTGAAGTACTTGCTGTCAGCTTCCAGAAGGTGGAGATGGGAGAGACACGGAAGTGAAGCTTTGTGTATTTCTTTAAAAAGTGGCTTTCTGAACAACATCAAGCTTGCAAACAGAATGCTGTGTAACAGTGCAAACATCCAGTACTTCTCTGACCAGCAGTCTCCAATTTGACTTCGCAATACCAAGGAAGCACTCAGGAATACACTCATCTAAGGATTTCTCCTGCTAGGTTTACTTCCAAGCCACCAAAGCAGTGACATTTCTTAAAGATCTTGCTTCCCAATCTCCCTAGCATGAAGAGCAAACAAACTGATATCAGCCACATAGCTTTAGTTCAGTACCTAACTAAGCTTTTGACTCTCACTACAATTAGAGGCCCTTGTGCTTTTTTGGGGGGGAGAAAAGCATTTGGTCTCTCACTAGAAGCTGCAGCTTTGTTACTGAGCACTCAAACCCCCAAACAGGACTTCCCTTCATCTCAGGTGCTCTGCTCAGCTCTCACAGCACTATCCAAAGCCTCAGAATGGCCAAGCTGCTGAACAGATACTGCAGTTAACAGGCTTAAAACTAGTCTGATTTATCCAGTTCCCTGTTTTGAGCTGTAGTCAACACTCAAGAGCGGACAGAAATCTCAGGTCAGAATTTGACAACTCTTACAGGAACAGAAGAGAGCCACAGTTCTATTTGCTCAAAGTTCCTGAATACGAGATATCAGGAGTGGAATTTCAGCCTGACAGTTCCAAAGTGCAACATAACATGTTTGTCAATTAAACTGCTTCTTTATGGAAAAAGATCTCTGCAAGTGACTGCAAAGACTTGCACTACATAAGACTAATTTTGGAAAACATTTTCACTATGCAAAAGAAAAAGCAGATGCTTTCGATCAGAATGGTTTATTTTAAACAGAAAAAAATATAGTCCCTCTGCATGAGAGCACAACGTGTGCACGTCTTCTGTTTCTGGCTCAGCTGAACACCAAATGGCTGCCAATATCTTCAGAACACCCAGATCTTCAGAAGACTTACACACATAGCATTAGGACACTGATAACAGTGATAGACTACATACAGCCTCCAATAATTAGCTGGAAACTAATCCAAGTCAGCCACTGGCAGCACTGAGCATGCACCAGGATGCTCTTCCCAAAAGAGAAAGTCATGTACCTGAAATTTACGGTCCTTTCAAAAACTTCTCAGAAGTCTTCAAAGCTTTTAATTGCTCTAAATCTAATTAGCGGGAAAGCTAATTAGCAATATTACAACATCACATTTAACACAGCAAAGCTCTCCCTTGCCACTAATGAGCTTAGCTCCTTGCATAATGCTCTGCATTCTCATGCCTCGCTCCTGGATGTGCTCTGCAGACTGGCAAGAGACTCATTTTGAAAAAGCAGCAGCAAACGCCGCTGAATAGATCTTGAAGAGATACCGAATTAGAAGAGGATATCAGCTCTATTTTGATTCCCTCTTTATAGCATAGCTATCACTTGTAACAGAACTGGTTAAACGAGACCGCTCTGCGTGCTGCACGGCAGCCTTGATGCATGAGGAGGTGCAGTTCTGGCAGCAAAGCGCATTTTGGAAGCGGAAAAGCTCAGCGCTCGTTCTGGTCTGACCCAGTGGGAAACGTGGCATTATCCAGCTCTCTGCTGCAGGATTAAACCTCAAGAACTCACTGTTCAGCTTATCACGGGCTCCTAGCACTGAAGAAACAAGAACATGCGATAACACCGTGAAGATCAATAGGTAACTCCAACCTACAAGTTTTCCACTCAAATGAAGTAATTTGCTGAACTGAAACCTGTACTCCCACTATCAGCTTACATAAAATTCAAGAAGTTTTAAGTGTTCAATTTTCTTATCAAGGCAGGCTATGATATCCTCACTTTAATTGCTCCATTAACTGGTGACTTTTTGACAACTTTGCAATTGTCTTGAAGAGAATTCCAAAAATTACCGCATAGGGAAACATCAGCAAAGTCAGTTTCGTCATCAGCATTACACCATGTTCCTGGCAGTGCACAAACAGCAGGAACATATCCAACACAAGATGCAACCACAGCCAGCAGCCATGAAAACATCTGTACTGGTCTTGGGGCTAACATGGCACTGGCCACATGGGAGGAGCCTCCCCTCACCTCAAGCCTCACTTCAGCCCCAAATTTTACTTTCTAATCACATTTATGTATGAGAAGCACTGCACATCTTTAATTTGCAAAAGCAGTGTGTGCATAGGCTGGAAGCAGGGAAGCTATGAGGCATTATCTCTGGGAAATCCACCCAGTGGTGTGGACATCTTCACTACTGTGAGGTAGAAGTAGTTTTTCAGTAGAGAATATTATTTTGGTTGAGGATTTCTTTTATCATACAAGGTAGATACACAAATCTGCTAAAGTTTCCTCCTCTCTGCCTCATCCTAAACCTCATGCAGCTGATTCATCAACTACTGATGAAAGAGGCAGACAGAAGATGGAAAAGTCACCATTTTTAGCAGGGCAAGCAGTTTAAGAAATAAAAATTTAGAGCATACAGAGTAACAGATTTTTCCCCTTCAGAAACCACAGAGATCTTGTTAGGTTAGGCCCTAGCAACAAGCCCCTTGACACCTATTATCTCTTTGCAGTATTGCCGTTTCTCCCTCATGCCCCTCAAAACCCTTCCCTGGCCAAAATTCAGGGCAGAGACATCTCCCACCGTCTCCACGCAGTTCCCAGGCTCATATCATCACAGCACCTCCCTCCCTGGCAGGGGAGCCTCCTGCCACATGCTGGTAGCATCACCTGCACCTGCCTGCAGAAGCAGGCTGTGGCTCCGAGCAGATCTGCTGAGCCCCGGGATCAGCACCCAGCAGTGCCAGACGCCAGCAGGCTGCAGCTACTCCAGGCCGCTGCCCTAACATGGCCCTGCTCAGGGCTGACACCCACCCACCAACGCTTTGGCTGCTGGCTGTCACTTCACATCCCGCTCGGGATCAGAGGGAAACCAGCGGAAGGCACAGACAAAGGTCTGCAGTCAGGCTCAGAACACATCACACGAGGAGGGGCAGTTTAAACACGGTAGAGCCGTGCCGCGGCTCCCACTCGACTGAAAAGCCATTTTCCAAACGCAAGGCAAAGCCCTTTGGCAGATGTACGCTCCCTGCTCACCTCAGCCAGCCTGCAGTGCTGCTTTTCCTTTTTATCAGCACACTGCAAACGGCACGAGCACGACCTATTTCTAGGCAGTACATCATCCCCATAGCAACAGGCTTGTGTTTAAATTGAAACAGCTGTAACTGAGTCAGGGAGACATCACAAGTGTAAATAGTGAGAAAGTGAAAAGGGATTCAAGGCTCAGGACAAAGAAGAGATCTTTTCCAGCTTGTCACAGTAGCTGCAGCGGGAACTCTATGTCTGCAGCTATCATTCATACTTGTACTTGAAAATACTCTGCAACAGAACAAATCTTCTGCAATTATGTACATAAACTGAACTGAAACTTGGTTGTCAAGTCCTCCGCCAAATTGGGAGAACTGAAGCAACTTAAAGCAGACAGTTGAGGCATTCCCCCACCCCCCCAGATAACAAATCCAGATCATTGCCAGCACCTGTAATGTTACTACAGGTCCTACACTATTTATTATATCAATTAAATTTAATTATTTATTATATCAATTAAGATCTCCAGCTCCACAAAAAGCTCTAATAAAGAAGAATCTGTTTTTACTCTTCTAAGGTTTTCAGCCTCCCTTGTGAGGTCAGAAATGGAAGCAAGAAGGGTGTTTAATACTCAATATTGATATTGTTTGCATTATTTTTAAGAAGCTTGAAATTGCAGTGCTGCAAAGATGTAGTGTGGCAGCTTTATAGAATTAAATATATTTTAAGTCAGTTAGTGAAAAGACTTCATATTTCATTGGAAAAGAGCACTTTCCTTCACGAAGAGACATTTTCCTTCACATAAGGAAAGGTTACTGAATCTCATTCAAATAGTATAATACTTCAATGCCATTTCAATTCTCCAAGAAAAAGAGCCAAAATTATTTGATATTAAAATCCGGTGAGACTGATTAAGTGCAAGTTTTGGAATCTAGAGAAGCTTCTTTTGAGGAACTGATATTCCTGGTAAGTTCCATCTTTGGAAGTTCATTTTTCAGCCAACATCTAATTTTGCACTCCAGCTGGTCACTTTTTCCAATAACCAAGTGAATATAAGCTTTAAGAGCGAGGCATGCACAGATGTACCTACAGCCTGAGGCACAAGCTTCACCCAGCTTTAAAGCTAGAGTTCATACTGATAAAGGTGGACCAATATTACTGGTAATTTCCAGTAAGAACTGCTTGCTGCTCGTCTTTCTTTAGTCTCAAAATAGAGCGAACGGACAGAAAATACAGATCAACAGTTCAACAGCTCCTTGCAGGGAATTCTGAAGCAATGGGGTCTGCAAGAAGGAAGCTCACCCATCTCCTCCTTTGATTTCAGTTTCCTCTGAAAGGTTTCTGAAAAAGCAAGAGCCAACTGCAGTAGAGGTGACTTAAAGTAGCAATGGATGTGCTCATCAGGTTCTGCTTAAGCAGAATATATGTTGACATTTCAACAGTATCAGGAATTAATAAAATAACCCCATCCCTTTTCCCCCAAGCCACAGACAAGCAAGTTATTATTATAAGCTGACAAGAGGTACATTTTTCCCAAGTCCATAGCAAACACTAGGACTGCTACCCTACCTGCAAACACGAGTATTCCAAACTCATCTTCCAACGACCAACTTGAAATGCACAACGTTTTCCTCATTTTCTAGGGATACTGCTATAAATGAGTGAATTTCTACAGAAAGACTACAGCAAAGATCCCAAACAAAAAGGAATTCAAACAATGTCCAATAGCTCCGGACTGAGAGAACTCCAATTTAAAAGTGCTTGCTCAAGTCTGCCAGCAAACTGATTTCATTGCATTCTCAGACCATAAATTAAGTACTGCCTGAAAATAAACTGAGAATGCAGATTTGAATGCTCTCGGTCTCTTCATTGCAGAGCCCATCTGGCCTAAAGGCAAAAATTAATTTTGCTATCTTCCACAAGCCAAGGACTAAAACGTTCCCACAACTCTCCAGTGAGCAAATTTGACATACGCTGCGCTCCGGCCTTGGTAAGTGCTATTCTGTTTACACTTTTCACAGTAGCTGCACAGCAAGCAGAAACTCTCACAATTATTTGCAAGAGCTCTTAAATCCCCTCACTGGAAAGTACACCTCACTGCCTTCTCATTTGGCAGACACAGCCTTCATGATCTGTGCCCTAGGATGCATTGAAATCCCATACAAATGGAATAATAGCACTGGCCACGGATTTCCCCTCTCCACTTCCTCCTGAATTCAGTCAGGGAGATGAGCGGTCATGCAAATAGTCTCATCACAAAATACAAGTAGACATCTTTAAGTTTTGAGGTCTTCTTTCCCCATCCGCCTTCCCATCCTCCCCCAAAAGAGAGGAAGAAAAAGCCCTCTGACTGCCAAGCTATCGGCAATTCTAGGTTGCACTGTCCATGACATTTACACTCAAGACCAAGTATCCAAGAAAGGCCATGATTTAATGCATGTAATAGGTGCAGTAATTAGCAGATGATTTTAGTTTCCAAGTCCAAAAATTTATTTTAATATGTGAAGCTATATAAATGGGTAAGCCCACACAAGAAGTTTTGGTTTTGAAGGCCCTCCCTATCCCTAGCAAATCCTATATGTGAAGAAGTCCTTCCCAGTTTTGTCAGCATCATCTTTGTCTGTGACAGTGCTACACTTCTACTCTCTGCCACATTACCAAAGCAAACTTAAGAGGCCAAAACTAAATCCTGCATCTCCAGAAGCCCAGAACAATTCAGTTACTGGCTGCTACACCCTTTTTTACTGTTTCCTTCCACAAAAGGATTAGTTCTAACCTACATTCTTCAGCAGTGGATATCTAGGAGACCTCACCTTCAGGAAATGCACGCCCAAAGCTCCAACAATTACTCTACGTGCTAAGCTGGCTTGCTTCTGCATCAGCTCTCACCAGCCCCACCTCTGTGCTGATGTAGCTGTCTGCTTCTTTTCAAGGACTATAACAAAACTGTCCAGTTTAAGAAGAGAAGTCTAGGTGCCTAAATAGAGCAAAAGCCAATACAAATATTCCTTCCCCCCTCCCCCGCTTCACTATCAACACAAGCTGTTGGACACCATTCAGTTCAATATCTTCACTTCCACCTTTTCCCAGTTCTTTCACTGCATATGAAATACTACTTACGAAATACACATCCCTATTGCTCTTCTTGTGTTCACATTTGCATTCAGCTGGAGAACAGCCTCAAGCCACATCTAAGCCACTAATGCAAAACAGTAATAGAGTCATTTTCCCATCGGTTTGGTGCAGTACAAATAACACTTGAACATTTACAACTTATTTCTACTCTTCATGACGATGGTTATGGTTCGAGAAGGTACATACCACATGCTACAGTACTGACTGACTGAAATACACTTGGACAAAGAACCGTTAGTCTTCCCTATTGCTGATCATGACAACTTATTGAAGCAGACCAAATTCATGCTGCTTACACCTTTTCTAATCACATTTTAATAGTTACATTGTGGTTGCCAAGTTTTAAAATATGTTCACTTTTTATTTAATAGTGTTAGGTTCCTTTCATCTTTTTTCCCTTCAGCTGGTACTAGTAAAATTGAAACATTTCAGGGGCCATCTAGCAAGGTAGAGGCTATCGGTGCTTTTGCTGGTGGTTCACCTCCTCTTGCAGATCTCTAGGAAGGATTTGCTTCTGCAGAGCCCTTAGAATCTCTGCACAATAGCTGGAAAGCTTCTGCGTTTTAGTTTCTTGCCAGTTGTCTACAGCAACATGTTTCTTGAGAACAACGTATAGCAAACTGCCAATGCACACCTTTCAGTAAGAGGGGATAAGCATTGCCTTCACACAACTAGTGTTTGGAAACCAGCCTGACTGAGTTGCATTCTAAAGCCACATCCATGTAGATGATGATTCTCTTCCCTGCAACAGAAAAATGCTTGCCTGTTCTGGTCTACAAATTGTGCTGTCACAGGGAAAAAAAGAAGAAAGAAAACCACCAACCTCCGCACAGTACTCTCAACATTACAATCTCTCAAAGAAAAAGCATCCTAGAATAACAAAAAGACAGAGCTGTGACAGGCAGAAGCCTATACAAAGGACTAAGCTGCAGGCTCAGATACTCAATTCTCCTTTCAGCTCCACCACTGATCTGCCTTCTGACACCTCTTCCCTGCCAAAGCAAGTGCCTTCCCAGAAGTCGGATGTCACAGTATGCAGCTGGTGAGGGGACAAGCAAACAAGAGGAGAAAAAAAAGCATTCACTTTTTTACCTTCTCACAATATTACAGTGTTTTAGAGCAGAAGTTTGCCCACAGCAACAGCATGAAGAAGTGCCAAACAAGGCAGGCAGTCACTGCTCTCCAGAGCACTTAACCAAAATAATCAGTACAATTTTTCTCCGCGTCTGTTTCAAAGACACTCTTTATGCCAGTAACTTGCAAAATGACCTAATAAGAAATACTGAAAAACACAGCAGAAAGACAGCTCCTGTAAAGTTTACTTTAAACAAGTACAGAAAACACTCATTAAAAAAAAAAGCAGCCAAACAGACCAGCTTGGGCTCCATTCCCATTCTCTGGCATAATACTTGCTCTGTTAGCACTACAGGCAATACTTTAGGATCTGGCTGACACACCCAGCAAAGTGGCTCCCAACACTGTATTTGTTTATACCAGTAGCCAGGACTCAACTTACACTGGAATTCCGTTTCTTTCTTTCAACAGAGTGCCTGGTTAGCCATTTCTGAATCACAGAACTAAGGCGGCAAAAAGAATTCCTCTATCCCGACAGCTGAATTTTCTCTTGTGAAGCCGGGATGATCGCAGCTGCATTTATTCGCCATGCAGCACCAATGATGCTAGCTTTTGGCAAGTCCAATTCAGCTGTGTCAGATCTCACAGTACACAACTGCTAGTTTTGAATAAAAATATTTAAATTATTCCCATGACCTTTCTTTCCTTGCAGTAGGGAAACAAATCCCACATTTTTGCCATCGTCATTTACAGCACAGACTCACGCAGATCAGGAGTTCCAATTGGTCTCTCCCTCTCACCCAAGGTAAAGTTAAACTCTACCAACGTACCCCCTCAAACAAGAGCTTAGCTTATAGAAAACTATCAATGGTGATTACTCCAAGTTACCACACTATCCATTTTCAAGGAAAAGTCTATTGTTTTGGTGAAAATGACTAAATACGAAAACCCTGGGTGCTCTCAGTTGTTTGTCATAAGTATTAATTCCCTTATTTTTTAGCTACAAAACTCAGGGGTTTTTTTGGCCAATATTCATTTTCCTCCCAAGAAAAAAAAAAAACTGAATCAGCTCCAGCTTTTCAAGCAGTTCAGCCACAGAGACTACTGTCTTGCCCAAGATGAAGAGAACTGAAAAGAGCAAAGCACATGGGATTCTACAGATATTTTTGAAAGATCATATTTGGAGAGATCATAATTTAGATATTGTTGCCATAATTGCTAACACATCTACCCCAGTGATTTCCAAGCAGGTTTTTCTCTGCCACGTTACTCACTGCCTGATGGATTTCAGCCTTCACTTCTTCACTCAGCATTCCCTCAAACACAAAGGAATCGCCGAACTTCTCCGCCTATAGAAAGAACAAAAGATTTGATCATATTATTGAAGGAACATCATTCTCAAGATGCCAGTCACATCTAGAGCTTTATTCCATCAAGAACAAGGAAATTCAAACAGCAACTTTGAGTTATCCTTTAAAGAAGCTGTTTTGGAATGGAAAAGAAGGAGTTTTATCGGAGGATGTCATTGTTCTTAACAGCCACTGGACAGCTGGCAGCTCAAAGAGCTTCTGCAAATGGTTTTTACTTCTGTTAATTAAGAAATACAGTTCCAATTGTCCCAATTGCTTTAAAACATTACAAAGTATAATCTAACATTCAGGACATATTGCTGTTAGCAACAAGCAGGTCCCGTTCAAACTTGAAAACATTAAGCAACCTTTTTTCATAATTGAGCCAAGAACTTAGCTGAAGGGCTTCCTTTATCTAGGGCACTATTTCTATCTAGAAGGATCCTGTCTTCCTGATGAGAACCAGCTTATCAAAAAGCTCAGCAAAGTGTCTCCTTTGAGACCTGATCATTACCCATGCCTTTATTTGCCTAAACGTTTGTCAGGGTTTTCTGAAAGTTGTGTAGGAACACTGAGCTGTCAGGAAAGATCAGTGCCTCATGCACAGGTATCTTCTTCCTTTCAAGAGTTTTAGCATATTCTTTCTTATTCCATTGTTCCCATTACCCTGCACGAAACCATTATTATACTTGCTATTATATCTTCTTTAGGCAGGAAAGCCTCCTACTACTCAGCTTGTTATCAAGGAGCTGCAATGAACTAGCCAGCAGAATCCTCAACAATCACATAAATATTCAAATCTCTCCACCTCTGCTCCTCTTAAATAAGGAGCAAAACCTAATAATATTATTGTACTGGTACAAAGATGTCCTAGGACTCAAAGGTTTAAAAAAAAATATCTGCATAGACATCTTCAGCCATCTGTTAGTTTCACCCAGGCCGCCTCAGTTATACTTGAAAAAAGGTTTTTATTTCAGATATCAAGACGCAAAAAGTAACAGTATGCATCTATCTTCATGTCCTTATAGACTCCTAGGCAACAAGGCAAGACAATTCCATCACTCTGCTACTTACATCCAAAATGTTATAGCATGCAAATACCAATCAAATACTACATTGTGGTGTCCTTCAAAAAAGAAGACATTAAATTTTTAATGGGGGTTTTCCCAACATAAACAACAATGAGAAGAGACTATACTCTTCGGCCTTACCTCAGTAAGGTACCCAGTAGAATTCACGAATCTCTCAAATTCCTGATTGCTGACCTCATATTGATCCATGTAGAAGCTGTTAACATGGACTCTTCTTGCAGGCCACTCTCCATCTTGCTGAATTTCAGGCTCATCAGTGCCCATAGTGAACACACCTCCCGGAATAGCAACCATCTACAGAGGAAACAGTTTGCATGAAAAAGTTATGGAAATGTAAGACTGAAAAGCCTCTTACTGGTCTTATTCCTCCTCTATCTCATCTTTGGAGGTGCCCGTGCTTGGAGCAGCACCTGATAGATGAAAACAGCACAAGAAAAATGAAAACCTTGACATCTCAGTCACTATCTGCTTGAAGGGAACAGTAAGACAGATCTTAAACTGAGAGCAGAAATCCCATTTGTAGCTCTTTCTACATTGAGTCTGAGCAACGCAGAACTTTTACCCAGGATAAGCGAGCAAAAACATGGTTTCCTATTGTACTAAAAGCCAAGAAACAATACAGAACAGAGATATTTTTACTCATTCTTAGATAAGTAGTTTCACATTAAACTCAATTCCTACGAAGACTTGAGTCATCAGCAAAGAAACTCAAGATTACAGAACTGTCAAGCACTCTTCTGAGGACAACCACAGCATGCATATTTGCATACTAACTACACATGGGACTTCATTTCCCAAGAGGCACTCGCAGCATTCGATCATCAGCCACACTGCTAGCAGGCAGGCAGCGCCTGCAGCAACATGGGCCAAAGAGGAGACACACCTTCACATCAGTATATTTCACTCTGGACGACTGGTCTTGGGCTTCAGAAGTAAAGAACAAGCAGCAGAAGAACACTGTAACTGCTTGAAAAAATGTGTTTCAGCCATTTTCCAGGGAAACAGAATCTCCATCCACCTTTCTCAGAAAATAAAGGCCCCAGAAGTCTCATCCTGCTGCAGCGGGTGTTGCCCAAGACCCCTCTGAAGACCACAGGTGGATCAAACCATTCCTTGCCCAATAGCCATTCACCCAACACACAATAGCACCCACAGTCCCATTCTGAAGCCTTTGTTAGAATGATAAGTGACAGCTCAGGCTCCATAAAACCTCCCCCCACAATGTTTCGAGGGCTGACACTACCAGGATCCAGCTTGCCAAGATGTTGCCTAACTCATCAACACAGGAATGCATTAGGTAAAAATGGTCCCTCTGCTTTTTTTTTTTTTTCCAGCATTCCCAAGTTCTCCTTTCACTTGGGTCTCACCCAGCAACACTTAAATTCACATAACTTGCAGCAGGGCTATGATAAGCACTACAAATACTTTTCCTTTGAATCAGCTATATTTAAAGCTAGTTGTGTCCTCATATACACTTCTCTGCTACAAAGGATCTGAGCACTTACAGATTGTCTGTAAAAGAATCCATAAAAGGGCTTCAGGATAAATCTGCTTACATTTTTTAGGCCTTTGAGAATGACAACATGGTACAGAGTTCACCACTTCCTTCCAACGTCTTTCCAATGCACTGTAACTAAAATAAATCCTTGAAGTAGTCTCTAAAGCTAGACTGAAAGCTCACCAGTGAATCACTATCTGAAAGCATGTGAAACATTAACTAATTCTTTACAGTCTAGAATTCATTTCCCACACCTGAAAAATCATGACAGACTGCTGGTCCAAGACTGACAGTCAGTATTGATTCTACAGGACTATCAGCCTCCTGCAAGGCACATTTCACAGCTCCACCTCCTGTTTGGAAACAGGACCTTCCTTTGTCAGCTTTATGATCACATCAGCACATGGGGCGTTAACACAGGCTGCAAGGCTCAGGTGCCTGACAGCGTTCTTCAGCAAAGAATGGTGGAACGTGGCATCACATGTTTCTGCAGCAATATCACACCCAGAAGGAACACTTATATCATTAAGCAGTTAATGAACATCCAACTTTAAAGTACAGACAGCTAATGCCAAGAAACTAATCCCTAAGAAGCATCATAGCTGAACTACAGAGGCAGAAATCCAACAGCAGAGGCCAACAAACATCACTCACTGTGCTGGGCAGTCAAAGGCTGTTAGCCCTATGGTGAGGCCCATAGTGAAACGCCAAGATTTGTTCCCTTCAGCATCCCGTTTCCCATAACTGAACACATCTCACCAAGCAGGGCACTGGGCGTTAGTTAGCAGGTCGGACATTAGGAACAGTTTTTTCTCCAAAGAACGGTGATGCACTGCCACGGGCTGCCTAGGGAGCGGCGGGGTCACCGTCCCTGGAGGCGTTCAGAACCGTGGAGATGAGGCACTGCGGGACGCCGTTCAGGGGGCTCGGTGGGGCTGGGGTCGGACACGCGATGCCGTCAGGGCGCGGCCCCACGCCTCCCGCCCTTCCCTCAGAGAGCGCCCGGCTTCCCGCTTCAGCCACCGCCCGCCGCTCACCGGCCCGCGCCCAGAACTCCTGCCGCCGTCGGCGGCGGCCGCCGCCGAGTACCGCCGCGCCGCTGCCTCTCGCTCATCCCCACGGCTCCGGCTGGCGCTACAGCCGCAGCTCCCGCCGGGAACCGTCTCCCTCACGGCGCCAGTAGTCGCCACCAGCCCCGCTCCCAGCAGGAGGAACCGACAGAGGGCCGCGGGCGCAGCCATATTGGCGGGGAGACCACGTGCCAGCCGAGGTCACGTGAGCAGCCGCCTCTTAAAGGGGCAGAGGCGCCGAGCTCCCACTGCGCTACAGCGGGGCCCCTTCTCTGAAAGGAAACCGCTGCAGAGAAGCTAGAGGGGGAGGGTTCCAGCAGCACGGAGATGGCATTAATGGCAGAGACTCGGACAGGTTCAGGTCTAAGGCCCCAGTGTGCTACGCTTAGTCTGAATGAGTTCAACACCAAAATGCAATGTAAGAGTGCACGGAGCCTTCTCTTGAGCGTGCCCTCATCTCCCTTGTTAATGGCACGTGGTGCAACTGAGCATCACCTCAGAACAAGGAATGAGGAAAAAGTAAATTAATGTTAAATTGCCTGGGTACGTGTGTTTGTGTCCCTGTCCTGGGACTTGGATGTTTCATGCTTAAAGATGGATTTTACCAAGTGTGGTACAAGAAGTCTTCATGGCAAGAACACGGCTGTGAAGTGGAGGGGAAAAGGAAAACCCCACTTTTCTTCCCAAATGAACACCAAGCCCTGTTAGTGCACTCCTCGGGCTCTTCTTGCAGGAGCTTCAGTGCAGGTGGCTGAGCATCAGTTTGTCACAAGCCAGGTGAACGGCAACATGCTAATGTGCAAGCTGAGCGGGTCAGGAATGGAAAAATACTTTATGGATGCATAACAGCCTCTTACTTTGCCCTTGGGAGAGATAGCAATTTGCTGCTAGTAGCAAGAAGCAAATTGCTACCCCACTCCGTGCCAGCTCGGCTGGCTGGGACTTTGCGATCGGAGCAGCGGCTCTTCCCGCTCACCGCCCCTCTGCTAAGGAGCTGGGGGAGTAGCAGGTGCTCACGCCTGCTTTCCTGTGTGCCATAAATCCACAGTCCTGCTTTGGTATGGAAGGTACGGAGCCTGAGGCGGATCCTGCGCCGAATGCATCCACTGGGTCCTCCACTATGCCGAGAGAAATCTTTACTCATTATGTGGGATGTTAATTGCATATACTTAATATCATTTTCCCTGTACAAATTGGGACTGCGCAGCAAAAGGAAGCATGGCTAGATAGAAGGCTCTTAGTTTGTTTTCTTTTGTATTTGTACTGGAAAGGAACGCTACTTAGCTCTATTGGCTTTATGAAATTTTATTGTGTGTTAAAATGACAGTGCTGGGAGTCTTCACAGGCATGCATTCCAATTATCTATCATTAGTCCCTTTTGTCCTGTGACGTACTTAGAAAATCAGCAGAGTGCAGGAAAATAAAAGAATACAAATTTAATTACAAAACCAAGTCACCCTTGCTGCTTCAGGGTCAGAAAACGTAAACACTCCTTTTATGCAGAAACAGGGATCTTAGCGCCATGCAGTAAGAGATCTATGAAAATGCAAAGTAATTATAACTTATTTTCTCCTTTCAAATTTCCAAAGCAATTTACTGAAATGGCAGCAAAGTCTAGGTATCCAAATTCTCCTGGAATTCTTCTGGAACTCAAAGCAGTCTGCTAAGATGACTTGCCCTTATTAAAGCCGTGGGATTCTGGCTGTGTCATTATGGAATTCAAGAAAACCAGCTCAACTCCATCAGCTGGGACAGTTTTCTGGTATATCTTGCCTACTCGTTCTCATTGCTTGTTTTCCTAGAATTCCTTTCTGCCTTGTTTCTGTACTTCCATCAGCAAGGTTTATATTCTTGTGTTCTCTCAGGAGACTAAATGAAGCAATTACAATGGCAGTTTGATCCTGAACAGCATCCAACTTCCAGCTTCTAATCCGGAGGACTTCTGAGAACTTTTATTGGTGTCATTTACCCATCATCTTTATGCTCCTAAGTCATTACTTGGCAGGCAGCTAATCTCTTCTGCACAGGGTTTAATTATTCTCTTTGCTCTCGCTGATTACACTGTGCTCCAGAATTAAGACACTGATTTCACTGTTATTTAAAATATTACAGAAATAGGACTTTTCAGCAGTTGGCAGAAAAGCTGAGGTGTTGCCTAGCATTTCTCTGTGTTGCTAGTGTTTTTCATCTCCTAGTGCTGCAGTGCTAGCATAGACAACTCTTGCTGGAAGCTTTTGTGATCATCTATCTCATCACGGAGACAGGTCACGTGCAAATTAGCCTGTTTGATCCTTACAGTCTGCCTGAAATATCTTCTGCTCCTCTTCTTTTTCCCTGGCTGCTGCTTTTGCAGCTGAAACAACAGCAGAGGAAGAAGTATGCAAACCAACTCAGCAGCCTGGCGTGCTTTCTAACTGAAATAGTCTAAGCAAGCCAACAATTAATTGTAGATTAGGCAGCATTAAAAAAAATTAGAATTCACACACACAAACAAAAAAACACTTCTTGCAAGGTGTTGTGGTATCTACTACTTAGTATTTTTTCAGTATTTCCTCCCTGAATTCTTGAAGTTTTAGCTCCTTGGACCCTTTTTTGTATTTACATGCAACCTAAGCCCAGCCCCTTGCTTGCTAGCGATCTGATAGGACTCTATTCCTCATTGCTCTTTACTCCACAGTACTTCTGAGTGTGAAATGTCATTTCCAGGCTGCCCTAGCATTTCATCTGTTCTTAAAGCTGTAAGATTATAGCAGCCTTATGAAGTCATTATGCTTGCAACAGCATCCAAAAGAGAAACGGAAACTTTTTCTTGTGTTGGAAATGTCTGTGATTATCTTCCCAGTACCCCTTCAAATCTAGCAGGTTCTTTGCACGACTTGGTCAGTATTTGTGGCTGAAGGGCCTTCACTGGCACAGCCTCCACAGTCACTGAAGAACTGACCCAGCAGAGGTGTTCTGTGAGAGAAAACATAGCCTCTGACATTCCAGAGAGGCTGCAGAAGGAGCTAGAGACAAGGAGCTGACAAGACTGTTGTAGGAGGAGCAAAGAGAGGTGCCTGAAACACTCTGGACAACAAACTGGTGGCTTGCAGATGGGATGGAGCAGAACATCCCCAGGTCACTCCTGCTGTCTCCTGCGCACCCCAGCTTCATGCTGTCAGGCTACGGGAATCCCCCCAACCATGGTTCACTTTATGTGCAACTTCTCACATACTGCTGCTGCTCTTCTGAGCACCAGTAACAGAGCTCTGCACGCTGATAGCATGCGCCATGGGCACAGCTCCTCGCTTTGGCTGCAGGGACTGTCCTTCCACCGCTGCCCAAAGCACAGCGCCTACATGCACCCGGCGTTCCGGCCCTCGCCTCCCTTGGCTGCTGAGCTCTGCCAGAGATTAGATTTGATTACATGGGAATTCATTAGGATTACCTAACGACATTAGGCACCATTACTCTGCCAAATTTCTGATGAGTAATGGCTTTGTAGTACCGCAGCCAGGGATGGAAACGGCAGAGCTCCACCGCTGACCTTTGCTTCAGTTTCTAAGGGGCGGCAGCTTCCGCACATCTGCGCTCAGCGGCACCGTCATGACTTCTTGGCGGCATCTCGCTGAGGGAGCGGCCCGGCGGGCAGTGTGCTCGCAGCCCTCAGCCGGGCCTGCCCCCGCAGCTCCGCGGCAGCAAAGCCCCGGCAGCGGGCACTGCTGGCTGCCTGCGGTGACCCGAGGCCGCGGGTGGGTGCGGGGGTTGGTTCCCGCACCGTACGCCCGCAGCCGAGCTCCGGACGTGCCCACCTGTACCCCACGGCAGGCAGAAAACTGCGGTGTAACCACGAACCGCGTACCCAGACGAATATTTTAAAGACAACCCGTTGTATTTACAATAAACAAAAGCAAGCGTCGCTTATTTACCACTGCTGCGCGCTGCTTTCAGCAGCGGCGTCGGCCTGCGCCGCTGACACGGACCCCAACCCGGCAGAGCTCTCCCTGAGGTAACTCCGCGGCGGGCCCGCGCTCCCGGCCCGGCTGTGGGCGCGGCGGTGGGCGGGCGCGGGGCACGCCGGGAGCTGTAGTTCCGTCANCCGGCTGTGGGCGCGGCGGTGGGCGGGCGCGGGGCACGCCGGGAGCTGTAGTTCCGTCAGGGCTCTGCCCGCCTCCAGCGCGCGGCGCGCGGCGCGGCCGGGACTCCGCTTCCCAGAAGGCCCCGCGCGGCTATATAAAGCGCGGCGGCGCGCTCGGAGCGCAGTAACCATGTGGATGCGTGGCTGAGGCGGCGGTTCGGCGCAGCCTTCATCCTAACGGAGCGGGCAGCGCCGCCGGCCAGCATGGGGCTGCACCGCTAGCCCGCCCCGCGCGCCGCAGCCAGGTAGGGATGGGGGGCGGCTGCGGGCGGGGGGGCGAGGGCTGCGGGCCCGGCGGGAGTCCGCTCGGTGCCGCGCTACCGCTGCGGGTGGGAGAACTCTGCTCACGCCGCCCGGGTCCGCGGTGTGGGCAGCGTGCGGAGCGGCGCGCGTGGCCGCCGTGGGGCTCGGCTGTTAGCAGCGCCGTGCCCGTGCGGCCGCTCGGGTTCCTCAGTGCTCTTCGGGCTCCTCTCCCCGCGCGGTGCCGCCGTCCCATAGCGCACGGGACCCCCGGCCCCGCGGTGCTGCCCCGTTCCGAAGGCCTCGAGCTGCGCTGCCGGCGGCCCGGCCGTGTGCGCGGGGTGCGAGCTGCTGAGCCCGCTCCTTCTCCTCCGAAGTTGCTCCGTGCTGAGGCACCGCGCTGCCGGGCGCTGCGTTGGGCTGCTCCCTGAGCACTGCTGGGAACCCGTCTCCTCGCACAGCCATTAATGCCCCGCGGTTCTGGCTGTGGCAGCGGGCCGCCGGGTAACCGCTGCGAAGAGTGTCACGGCCGTAACGGGGCCCCGCGGGAAGCTTTGGCGAAGGAGCGCTGCTCCGGGCCCGGGAGCCAGCTCCAGGAGGACGTGGGGCGGTTGGAGCGGGGCCAGGGGAGGCCGTGGAGATGACAGGCTGGAGGAACACCTCCGCTGGGAGGAACGGCTGAGAGCTGGGGAAGAGACGGCTCCAGGGGGACCTCGCTGCGGCCTTCACTGCCTGAGGGGAGAGCGACTTTGTACGCGGTCTGATAGCTATAGGAGATGGGGGAATGATTTTAAATGGTGACAGAGGAGATCTAGATTGGATATGCGGAGACAGTTCTTTACTCAGAGAGTGGGGAGGCCCCGGCAGTGCTGCTGCCCCATCCCTGGAGGTGCCCGAGGCCATGGATGGGCCCAGGGCAGCCTGAGCTGGGTGGCTGCCAGCCCACGGCAGAGAGGGGCTGGGGGGCCTTAGGGGCCCTTCCAACCCAACCCTTCTATGGCTCTGTGATTCTGTGATAAATAGAGCTGACCCTCGTAAAACCCAGCAACTTGCAACCGTGTGAATGGGCAGTGATCAGTGATCGGTGTGTGTAAACAAAAAGGAGTCATTGTGAGTGTAAAAAACACAAACAATTCCATTGTTTTTCCAAACAAATTGTTACAGGAGTGCTGTCAAGTAGAACTGTTTATCTAGCTAATTACTTCTAATGTTTTTTAAGCCATCTTTTTCTGTCAGTAATGATTTTTTCTTGTTAAAACACCTTGTACTACCCTGAGACTGAAGACTTTGCCCAGCTGTGTTTCCCCTGCTCCCACCTGCTTGTTTTGTAGTGTTCATTAAGCCTTGAAATAGGGAACTGGGTTCTCTTTTGCAGAGGTTCATAAATTAGGAACTAAACCAACAGAGTAACCCTGGTTTGCCTTTGCAATCGTGGGGTGGAGCTTAACTGTGGGAAATTGTCTTCTAAGATTTGCTGGCCATGAGCACCAGCACTGGAGCGTGGAGAGCATGAGGGTGCACACATGGCTGGAGCCTTTGGTAGCGACTGTTGGAGCTACAGGTGTGGGGAGGGGCACCCAGCAGCAGTCCCTGGTTGTAAATGAAGGGGGGAGGAGGGGTCATTGGGTCTTATGGCGCTGCACCGTAGAGATGGATGCTATTGAGGCCAAACTTGTGTTTCAGTGCTGTATAAAGCAGCACCCAGGCATGCAGAGCCCCATCTTGTCTTCTTGTTCTGCCCCTTGGATGGAGCAGTCAGCGAGCTGACCGCATTGCTCCCTGGTGACGCTGTGCAAGGTCCTTGGTGCGCTCCTTACGAGTCTGCAGTGCAACAAGTGGTGAAGCATAATGAGATCTGAGGTGCTGTTAGGCCATGGCTGTAAAGGCAGCTGTGGTTGTAGGGCTGTACCTTGGGGCAGGAGGGCTGCAGGACCCCACAAGTGGGTGGAAGGGAAGCAGCTCACAGAGCAGCTTAGGGAGATTGAAGGGGCTTAAAGCTGGAAAGTGGAGTGCTGGGAGAAAGTTACGTAAAGGCAGCAGTTCTGTCACATTGTGGCTGTGATATGAATCTGGGTTCATAAACATCTTCCTTATGGAATGTTCCAAATGAGTTTCTGCTTCCTGACGTAGTTCTTTCACTTGTTCCTATTGCTTCAGTAGCTTTTTGTTGTGTAATAGTACAGAAGATGAGGGGAAAAAACATTCAGCAGTTCCCTACAGCCACTGTACTCCAGCCTGAGTGCACGCAGGTGCTGATTTACGGGTACTGTAAGGCAGGGGACTACAAAGCCCATTGGCAGATCCTATCCATGTCTGTGGTGACTCAGAGTGGTTCTGTCATGCATCTCCCATTTGGGAAACTGTAGCTCTAACTGGAGTGAAGCTGAAGAATTCAGCTGTGGGTTCTAAACTCAGAAAAGCTTATTTCCTAGTTGTGGTTTTGGCGAAGCCTATCAGATCTTGCATCAGAATGAACTTATTTTTCCTTCCTAACAGTGTTGTATAGTGAGAAGAAAGTCACTATGGACCTGGACAAGTTAACTCTGTGGAGAGAAAAATGCGTGAGGAGTGTGTATGGAAGCAGGCGTTACTTTGCTGGCATACAGCTAGCAGCAGTGTAACTGTCCCTGTGTGCCAGATTGCTCACTGGTGGGGTGGAGCAGGGAGCTCAGTGTTTGTGCTTCTCCCATCACTGCTGAGCAGATCAGCAAGGGCTGGTGAAAGGCTCTGGGAAAAGGGAGTGCTGAAGTGAAATTTTGGATTAAGATGTTAACAATGTTTCTGCTGTTGGAGTAACCTGATACTGACTTATAGGGAAAGAGGCCTGGATACCGAAACCAGATGGAATGATGTGTACTTAAAGGATTCATTCTCTCCTCATCCCTGCCCTGTGCTGTGTGTCTGAAGTCAGAAGGCGGTGATCTCTGTCCATGTACACACAAGAAATCTGATCACAGTAGGCCAAAAATGTCTGCTGCCAGAGGACTGTGGCTTTTTTTAAATAATTTCTGGGAATTGCTTAGTAGCAGTTTAGTGTGAAAATTTTACAAATATTTGGCTTGCACCCTGGCAATCTCTTTCTTCCTCTTGAAAAATTGAGAAATCTGCCAGGAAGTTCTGAAGAAAGAAGTGTTAATTGTAATGTGATATCCATGCCCTGTCTGCAGCCCATGCAGACCTGGAGACACAGGGGCAGATGCTGTTTGCTGATGGTGCTTGATCTAAAGGGTTAAATGAAGACTGTTGTATCTTCTGATTGAAATAACTCAGCATTGGCCGCTTCTCCATCTGCAAGGGTTAAGCAGATTCAGTTGCTAATACTTGTTGTAAGTTGGTAGAGTATTTCAGACCTTTGCTTCAGAAGAGTGACTCGTGCTTGTGTTCTAGAACATGGCTGCTGGGAGGCCAACACGTTCACCCAGCCCGAGAGCTTGAGCCTCCCCTGCACCGCAGCCACAGCGGCTGGGTTTTTTGGGTCAGGAGGGTGCAAAGTAGGTCCCCTGGCCACCAGTGGTTGCCCACGTGCTGGTCATGTGCTGGCGGGGGCTCCTCCTCCTCCTGGTGCCTTGTCCCAGGCACTTGGGCTCTCTCTGCAGACCTGGCTGCCTGCTGAGGTGTCCAGGAGAGAAGGAGCGAGCTCACCCCAAAGGGCTGCTGCGGCTGGGAGCCGGGTACGACTCACAAGCCTTCAGCTGGAGAGCCCTGCTAGGGGAAGAGAAGCGTTGGCGCTACCCCCGGTGGGGACCTGAAGCTACCAGGAGCCATCCTGCAGAGCCCAATCCTGGAAGGAGACTCCAGCGATACCATGGAGGGCAGAGAACCTCCGCCAAGGTAAAGGAGGAGGTGGGAAGTAGAGCGCTCAGGAAAGGTGAAAGAGTTGTGCGAGGAGAGTTTGGGGAGATGGACAGGCAGAAGAAAGATGCTCTGCTAGATGTAGGGAGCATTGCATTTGCTAGAAGCTCGCAACTCTTGAGGAAAGAAGTGTGGGCTGTAGGAAACAGCCCATTGTGAGTGAGGGCTGGTAGGTGTATGGTTATGCAGGGTGCTGTGTTCTATGTGCTTTCCTGCCCTGGCCAGGCTTCAGTAGATGCTGTAAACCATGCTCACTCTCCTTACCCGTGACACTGGTTGCTCTGTTTCTTTTGGCGTGTTCCGAGCCTCTCCTGCTAATAAAATGTTCTGGAAAACACCATGTGCTTGTAGGGCCTCACCTGGAGGCTGGCATCTAGGCTGCTTTCTCCCATCAGGTCTAAAGCCAGTAAGTATGGACTTCAGTAACCATCAGCTTCACCAAGTGCTGCCCTCTTGTAATGGAATTAAAAAGTTGCTGTCAGGTCACATTTGGTTTGAAACTTTAAAAATGATTTGTTCCCTGACAATGCATCTCTGATAGGTGCTCTTTTTTGGCTCCTGCAGATGCCTGTCAGTGGGATTTGTCAGCTGTGTTTCTGCCATCAGCCTGACAGCTGCTGCAGGAGATGCCTGTCACAGTGTTCTCCTGCCCAGCGCCTGGTTAGGAGTGTTTGGGTGAATTTTCTGTCACAGCAAGGTGCCTGTTTGCCTACCTGGCTGCTCTGGACAAGTAATAATAATCAGTGTCACGCGTATTTGTTTACTTGTATTTAGGATGTTCTTGAGGCTGAAGTTGGCGAAATGTGTTCCTTTATGTGTGTTCCTTTATGTTTCTTTTTCTTAAACTGAGCTTCATTGCACCTATTAAGTATTACCTTCTGAGTAACTTTCTGATAGGAATGGTGACTGTAAATAAATTGGTTTATCTGCGCAGCAGCAAGAAGTATGGCTAGAACGCAGTTAACTTGGCCATCATCATGCTGGATGAATTTAGGTGTATCTTCCAACTTACTCCAAGAGTAGGGAAAATGTGTGCTTGAGCGCCGTGCAGCGGGAGCACATTGGGAGAGGTGTTGCCGCAGGCTCTGGGCTCAGCCTGCTGCGTGCCCTGCGCTAAGTCCCACGTGCCACCGCCTCCTCCTCCTCATCCTCCACCTGCAAACTGTAGAAAAATCTGCGTTTTAAGCATTAAGACTTCTCTGAGAAAGTACGTTTCTCCTTTTTAATCTAACAGTTCATCAAAAGAAAATTTCTGTGGATAGCAGGCTCCTGGGCATGAAAGGCTGCAGTTAAATGGAAAACAAGATCATGTGGTAGATAAACATACTGTGCTGATATCTTTTAAAATGTGTAATCTCTAAGATGACAATACCAGTCCCTGCTGTTGGAGCCTGCAGCCTTTGCTCCATGGCCCCAGCTCTTCTGCTTTGCCTTTCCCGCTGGGGTACGTGTGCTATGATCTGTTAAACCAGAAGCTTCGAAAATGGCAGTGCTGCATCCTGCAGCCCCAGAGGAGTGATTATTCGCTGGGTGATCTTTAAAAGGGGTGCTTCCTCCTTGCTTTGGCTACTTTAATGGCATTCTTATGAACCTTTCTCACAGCCCTCCGGGAGGAAACCTTCCTTTATTCTTTTTTTTAATTGAAATAAAAATGGGAAACACAAGCTTTTTTGTTTCAGTTTTCATGAGGGGAATTGCACCTGTAAAAATAGATACAAAATGCTGGGGTGTTCCCATCTCAAGCACATGGAAATCATTAGGAAAGTGTGTGTTAGGAGCAACATTGGGTTGAGGCTATACGTCCAACTTTTGGATCGGATAATAATCTTGTGAAGTTTCAGTTTGCAGAAGTGCTCCAGCACTCGACTTTTGCTTAAATCTAGGGAGTCATGGGGTGTTTAAAAGATGTAATCCTGCATGGCCTAATTCAGAAATACCAGGGACCCAATTCTGCTTGATTCAAACCCTTAGGTTTGCATGGTTTGCTGGGTTCCCAGCTGACCGAGTCTTTGTGATGTTGGTGGTGCCTGCTAAGTGAGGGGAGTCTTCCTATGCGTGGCAATGGCTTTGCCATTAAGCAGACCTTTGTTTGCTTTTTAGCTTTTGTTGTCTCTACTCTTAACAACCAGATTTCTTTTCTGTTAAAAACCAAAACTGAACTTTGGCTGTGGAGCTTCCCGTCTGCAGGATTAACATGAGGCAGTTCAGCACAGTTTGAGATTCAGAGCTTACCTAAAAAATCGAAATAGGGAAGAAGACTTTGATAAAGTGCTGCCCCAGTTTCTGAAAAGCACGTATAAAATCACAAGTCTCTATTTAATTGAGCAATAAACCGCAGTGAAAATATGATAATAGAGAACTGAGCACATCGTGGGACTACAGGGCACAGCGAGGAACTTTCTTGTTCAAAATAAACATTATTAGAGCCATCTTCAAAAGATTAAGTCATTTGTAGTGCAGTTGCTGGAAATCAGCTGTCAGTGATGAGACTTACTTAGTCTTGTTTATTTTACAAGTAGGATTTGCAGTCATAGGTTAGAGTATTAAAATCCCACACAAAGCAGATGCATGAGACATGGTATCAGCAAAATAGCTTGAAATTCTTTGAGAAGCCTTTCAGTGCTCAGTTGCTGGAGGTGAGGAATAGCACGCTGCAGGAGTCTTGGTTCAGTGGGTCCCATCTGTAAGGAGGAACTTCAGATGAGGCCTTGAGTCTTGCCCAAGGAAAGCAAACCCCAGCGTTGCTCTGAAGCCTGCTTGCTTCTGAACGTGAAGATTGGGATGAGTGATGGGAGAAATTAGTGTGATATGTTTACAAAGCAGTTGCATTTCCTATTCCGAGATCTTGAAAAAGCAGATGTCTCATTAAGGTATTTGATATGTAACAGTCAGTTTGATTTCTAAGTGTTTTCACTGTTAATTCTACTTTAACTCCCATTAAGAAGTGTGTTTGCATGAGAACGTGGGGTGAAATCTCTCAGCCGTGTTTCAGTGACTGCATCAGCCTCGCCGCGGCTGAATCAAGGTCGTTGGGCTGAGCACATGGCCTGCCTGTGCTGCTTCTACTTGTTAGCATTCACTGCGTGCAGCGCAGCTCATTGTGAGGCTGTGCTGGACGGAATCTGTAAGGAAGTGATCAAAAATGAGCCCTGTGATTCTTGCCGTTGCTGTCCCATCACGGAGCAGGTGGGAGGCCTCGTGCTGCAGATCGCTGCTCATCAAAGCAGCACGGAGCAGCAGGGCAAGGCTCGTGCTGCAGCTCCGGAGGTGTTCCCTTTGCTTTAGTTTGCTTCCTGGATTTAGCTAATGCGCTCCCGTATCCAATCCCATGCATGAAAGCTGTAGGAGGGCAGAATGACTTTGAGAGGGGCATCTTGCAGTTCTGGTGAGATTCTGTGGGGTGCCGTAGTTGTTATTTGGGGTTTCATCTTAAACAGAGACTTAGTTTTGTTTTCCTGTGCAGATAAACTGTGCATGAAGCATATCTGAAGATGCACTGGCTTCTACATAGATGGTATACAGGATGAAATCATCACCTGTGGAATTGAAAGAATTGAAGCTGTCAAGGCTTAAAAAAAATAGTAGGAAGTGTTCATCTTTCAGGTGTTTTTCTGCGCTCATGGGTACATACAGCCAACTTCCCAATGCAGCAGCTTACCTCTAGTTCATATTCCATTTCTCATCTTAAGCATTGCAGAGTTTGTCAACATTCATTCTTTTCCCCCAAACCGGAAAAGCCTTTGTCTCCTTTAACAACTCACGTTGCTGCTGCCCACATTGCGGCCGTCTGCATTACAAACCTCCAACGTGTGAATGGAGGAACTCAGCTCCTTTTCTGTGCCCGCCTGCCCGCATTGCCGCACTGCTGTCATCTCCTGACCTTCCATTTGTTAAGGAGTTTTACTTAAGCTCTAATGACGACGTGACAGCACTGCCAAGATTTGGCTCTGTGCAGCACTGACGGTGCCCTTAGGGTCCTCCCCTCTAGTAATAATCAATGGCTCTTGGCGCCGGCGTATCTAAAATAAATAAATTGCAGGGTAAAGCTTATGTTTATCTACAGAGCACAATTGCTTTTTGAGCAGTGATTGTGCTTTGAACACCACTACGTGCAGGAATCCCTGTCCCTTGCTCCTGCGGGGTCGCTGCTGCCCGTGCCCGGTGCCGTGGTTGCCGTGTGCTGGAGGCTCTGCGTGCCCCGGCTGTGCTGTGTGTGGCTGCGTGTGCCCAGGCTGCCAGAGCTTTCCTTCTGGGCTCCCCGATGGAGGGAACCCACAGACCTCCAGAGAGGTCAGATTTTGGGGGTGGTGCACACTGACAGCCAGTTGCTTTTAAAAGGTTTTCAAGCTGGGCACCTGGGAACTTTGCTTTCAAAAACCTTGGAGTTGTTTTTTGGGTTCCAGATATCCCAGTTGTCCTGGATCTCAAAGGTGGGAAATACTCAATTTCTGTTAGTTTAACGCCAAAAATTGATTAACCGGTGGACTGATTTTGCTAGGTGTCACTAGTCCTTGGGAGGAGACTAGGAAAGCAGCTTCCAACTGCACGTGTTCTTGGAAACTGCTTTGGCAAACATCTGCCTCTTCCCAAGGAAAATAATGCAGTCCTGGGAAGTAATTCCTGCTGAAGGGAGTTCTTACCTGCTGTTGTAGAACAGAAGAGTTAAGGACTGGAAATGCATTGTGTGTAGTGATGCTGTAACACTCCACAGCCCCGAAGCTCCAAAGTGTCAGAAATCAGTGCAAGCGTAAGTGCAGAGTGGGCACTGTGTCCCCAGAAGAATCTGTTGCACTTTCTGTGGGCTCGGCTACATCTTGCTTGGGGCTCTGTGAGCTTAAGGCAGAGCTTTCATTTTGAGGGCCCGACAACTTGGTTTACATGAAGTTTTTGTAGTTAACTTCCAAGTCAGGAAATAGGGAAAGCTGTGTTGGTGATGCTAATTCAGTTACTCTGCTTATTTCTATATGTTTTCTGGCATATCTTTTAAAGAAGGTAGTGATGCTTTCTGTCCACTTATGAAGAGGAAAGGGAGTTGGGCTCTGCAGCATATGCAGTGGCTGAAGGACTTGGCACTAAGCAAGCAACCTGAAGCCAAACACATTGCTTCTGTGCATGCAGGTTTGATTTCAGAGAAGCTGAGGCTTCTTGCTCTGCACGTGAGCTTGGCCTATTCTCTTTTGGGTTTGTTTTTTTTTTGGTTTGATTGCGCTTTTTTTATAATTTTGATTTCAGTTGTACAAGTGGCACAGTGACTTATGGCTAAGAAAATGCCCATCACATGTTTTGGATTAACAACTATGTTTATTGCCCCCTCCCCCCAACACTTTGGGGCCAGGCAGTGAGGAGGGATGGCTGTTTGCAGCTTTACAGAAGAAAAGTGCAGCTTTTGGTTTTTGCCAGCGCTCTGATATCTGCTGTGTATTATCAGCATTAACTTTTAAATCCCCCGAATCTGTCCTCGTTGATCTCCAGCCTTGCTTAATAAACTTGAGCCTTACACCTTTGGTAAACAAGATAATGCTCAATGAAGAAGAATATTTATCCCCCGCACATGTCAGGGCTGAGCTCTATATCAAGCATAATTTCCTGCTGCGTATCTCCTGGTGGTAGATCGTTTGGAGTTGATTTTGGTGTGTCGTGCTTGATATGAGGGAGGGTGAATGTGTTTGCAGTTACTTTCCCTTCTAGATAAGTCCTGTCCTGGGCTCTGCCCTTTGGAGCATCGCCGACCTGCGGGAGCGAGCGGCTCAGGGCGATTCGGTGCTGCCTGCTGCTAGGAGCCTCGTGGGCAGGGAGCTTGGCTCAGTGTTTGGAGGTTGGTGATCAAAAGCCGCAGCTTAGGAACATCTCCAAGAAAGCAGGAGATGGCTTTTGAAAGGACAGCTTTGAAATTCTCTCTGGTTGGGCTTCTTTTTATCAGGGCTCCTGTTGTTTGTTTCTCATCTGCGGCAGATGGAAACTTGCTGTTCTGTATTTGTTTAAGTGGCAGGTAAGTCCTGTGCCATTCAGCCCAGGATTTGGGGCTTTGAAGAAAATAATGGTATTCTTAATGCTGCAGAAGCTGACGAGGCTGAGTCGTGGCCCCTCTACCTTACATTTGTTTTTAAACAGGATTGAACGTTCCTCACTTCACAGGGATTTGGCCTCTTGATATGTTGTTTCAAGTATTTGTCTCTGAAAAATCTTAATCTTTACATTTTCACATGCGAAATGCGTTGTTGGGCATATTGAGTGGGTCTTGTCATAATGCCCTATTTGAGGCAGCAGCTCCGGGTGCATGGCTCACCCCAGCATTCCTGTGGGTGACAGAAGCTGTTCCCTTCCAACTCCAACGATTCTATGGTTCTATGAATCACGGTACTGTTTTACATTACTATTCCCGTGAGTGCTATTTCAGCACACCGGAGGATTTTTAAATACACTCGTACCTACCTCTCATTGTGACAGCAGTGTTTAGGCAGAGAATTGGGTTGTAATTCAGGTGGTACAAGTAATGGAGCTTAAATTGAAGCATTCTTCTTCCCTCTTTTCCTCTTGCATGGGATGAGGCAGGCTGGCACGCCTGGCGTGAGGTGTCTGAGCATCTGTAGGGCTGGATGAGGCTTCCAGAGAAAGAACCCGTGCTGCACGGGGTGCCAGCAGCCTGCTGTTTTTCCCTAGCTTATTTTTCTAAGCGAGCATTTTGGCATGCTGTGTTGTCCTTGATACCTGAAATTCCAGCGCGGGAGCTTGTTCTGTTTTTCAAACAAATAAACACAAAGGGTCCTATTGTTGTAACCTCAGTGATTTTTATGGAGAAATCGTTCTACCTAATAAGTAGTAATGTTTCGCTTTGTTCTTCTAGGGGCTCTAAGCCAGAGATGACCGACAAGATGTCGAGCTTCCTTCATATTGGAGATATTTGTTCTCTCTATGCAGAGGGCTCAACCAATGGATTTATTAGCACTTTGGGGTAAGAACAGCTGTTCTCTTGTACAAAACACATCTGTAAGGACTAACAGAGCTCAATTAGCTGCTGTGGGCCCGACTTCCAGGCAATGCTGGGCAAAACCAAGTTGCATTCTGTACTTAAAAATGGCCTGAAATGAATATGGCAAGTTAGATTTCTCGGGAGGATAAAGAGCATATCGATGGCTGTGGTACAGTGTTAATGGACTTGGTGGGGAGGAAGAAGCTTTCCAGGGTTAAGCTGTGGGTAGAGGGAATGAATGCAAGTAAATGATTTTCATGTTGTCTGTCCCATGTCCATCCATGTGTCCTGTCCTGTCCCTTCCTGCCCACCCCAGTCAGGAACAAATAGGTCCCAGTACTGACTGGAAAAAAGAAGATAGCAATGTACATGTAGGCATTGGAAAAACAAAATTGAAAACCCTGAGCCAAACCGTTCTTACATCACGGAGTTACCGCTATGACTAGTTGTGTCTTGTCCCACGGTATTTGAGGTTTCTCATGAAAACAAAATTGTATTTCTTCAGTCAGAGGAGAACGTTTTCAATCTTTAGCTTTGGCAACAGCCAGCCACCCCAGAGCTGCGATGGGAGCCGTGCTGTGCCTGCTCCTGTGCCCTGAGCTTCCTCACACAGCTCCTCTGTGCTGCCTTCTGCAAAACTGTCCGAGCAGGTGCTCTGTAGGAGAATGCCTCTCGAGCAGGAAGACGTGCATCCCACTTCATTC
Organism: Numida meleagris; assembly: GCF_002078875.1. Taxonomy (NCBI): domain Eukaryota; kingdom Metazoa; phylum Chordata; class Aves; order Galliformes; family Numididae; genus Numida; species Numida meleagris. Next base: position 18,479,880 of record NC_034419.1, read on the forward strand.
AACAAAAAGTAGTCCTTCACATAGGAAGGCTTTGCAGAGAAACCACGGAATTGAAATACAGCTTTGACACGAGTGACAGGGTTATGTTTTATTCTGCTCAACTACTGCTCAAGAGAAATCTCTCAGAATGTTGGAAGCTGGCAGTGGAGCTGTGTACGAGTTTGGAAGAGCTTCCAGGGGGTTGGATGAGAAGCTGAAAGGGCACATCTACCACCTGATTTCAAAGCAGTGGGAAATTAGGGGGAGGGAAATAGTGTGGCACGTTGCTGTGTTCTCCGATACTGAATGAATAGCAAAGAAGCAACCAGAAAGCTTGATGATGTGGTGAGTGGGCACGCACACAACATGCTCTTTCTCATTTCCAGTAGCCGTAAGGGCCTCAGGGTGGGTACAGTGACAGCAAATTTTTTGATGCCTACTGTCCAGATGCATCTGATAAATGAAGCTCCCAAGCAGGGTACAAAGACAGCATCCTGGTAAGTCTCTCAGCAGGAAACAATGGGCTGGAATCTCATCACAGTGACTCCAAACTAACTTGTAGGTTTAGTCCTCTAGCTATTAGGATTCTGGAAAATAAGGGGGCAGAGAAGGAAGCAGACACTGAAGATGCACCATGATCTATTATAGGAAAGAGAAGAAAATATGGGATGCTGCCAGAAGGGAAAGAAGGTATGATAAAAGCAAGGGATGTAGTAAGTAGGGTTGGTTGAATAGTATTTGGCAAATGTATTTGACAAATTTCCCAGGTACTCGTCAAATATGAGATGCACACTGTGCAGTATTCAATCGGCTGCGTCACTGGCCAAATACTATCTGCTGAAAACTGGCAAAACGAATTGAGCGATACTAGACATCTGGCTTTTTTTATTCCTAGTATTGAAGCAAGTTTGGCAGTAGATAATTCCAAAACAAGTAGAGAGTTGTTATGTTTAATCCTATTCAGTGCATGACGAACATTATGCAGTGGCTGCGGCTTTTGATGGCATTGCTGAGCAGATATTTTTCACCATGGGTAGTCCTTTTAGACATTGCAGGCCCTAAGCACCTATTTGTTTTAGGCTTGATGAGATGTTCCGATGGCAGATTTAAAGATCCCTCAGCATTACAAGCATCCTCGTTGATTGGGTTAGTACTGTTTTAAGGTAACAGCATTATAGAATGGCCACACATCTTCTTAGCCTAATTTGAGCCAGAAATCCCAATTGCTATGTGAAACATGAAATGCATTATCATCTTAATAAGCCTTCGTAATCAAATTAGCTTTGTCCCATATTTAATTTAGTCTTTGTCCTGGAGAAAATTAAAGAACCAAAGAGAAGATTCAGTGTAATTGTACTTTATACCATGTGGAGTTCTGACAGTCTTATGTCATAACGATGTGTAATGACTTGTTCATGTGGCTAATGAAGGTTGAGAAACAGATACTGCTCTACATTCTAATGTCATTTTAGCCGAGTAACTCTCTTTGAAGAGTGTTCCTATTTAATGTTCCTATGACATGACTGTTGCTTAATCAGGACTTTACTCTTGCTGTTTCCGAAACTCAGTGCTGTCATCACTATGATTGCTAGTGTATAATATGTCCTCTTCTGTGTTTTGCACCCTGTAAAAATTATTTTCTTAGTAATTTGGGAAGCTCCTCTTTACTTTCAATTGAATCTCAGGATGAGAGGGATGCATTGCACTGAGAGTAACTGTGGGGGATTATCAGAATAACCCATTTGACTTGCAACACCTTTTGGCCATTTGTTCACTAGAAGCAGGTGTTTCAGTGAGCTCAGATATTAGTGCTATCATTCTTGTTGGAGCACGTGCATGTTTGTATAATACCGAGTAGGGAGAAAATCCATGGGGAAAAAGCAACTTACTCTGAATGTTTGCATTTGCAAATCTTAGATGCATAGAACTGTCGAGTCCACTTAGTCTCTCTGATCTCTTACTTCTTATGCACTTCTTGACTTTCCATAACTGTTGTCTCAGGATGCTCCCTGCATGTAACCGGCCTCTGCAAGGAACAACTCTCATATTCTAGATCTCAATCCCTTTCTCAAGTTGACTCTGCATGAGAATGGACCTCTCAAACCTTTAAGAGCTCAGAGTTTTACTTTCTACTTCTGTGTAGAAAGCCTCTTTGACAGATTGGTTTTAAGGGCCCAAATTGTATAATTTAACATCAAATCAGAAACAAGAGAATATTTGGTTGCAGTTGCATTCTTCACAATTTGGGAATATTGTTTGATAACGCAGCAGTTCCATGTTGATACAAAGCATGCTAGGAGCAGAGCGGTGACGACAGGTGTATCTTAAATGTTCAATGTACTCTGTGGGCTTTGCATTGACACTCCAGGTTTTTGGTTTTTAGTTTTTTGCCAGTGTGTGTTCACAGGAGAAGCTCTGTGCTGGCATTTCCTATTAAAGTCTTTTGGGTTCACTTGTCCAATTCACTTCCTTTCTGCTAAAGCAGGAGGAGGTTAGTTTGCTCTCCTGACTTTGCTGGTGTTTATGACTGGTAAGCAGGAAGGGTGTATTTATGCCTTCCTGTCTCCCGGGGGTCAATTTTTATTGTGGCAGTTGATGCTTCTGCCTTTTTTGATACTTGAGGAGAGTCATGTAATTAGTGTCCAGTTCACCCGGTCATATTGTCCTGTTCTGTCCTTTAATGCAAACACAATTACACCATTATTCAAATCTGTCCAAGAGGCAATAATTGTTTTAAGGCTGTTTCTCACTCAACTAGAATATGGGCTGTTCTGTCTGCACCTCGAGGAGGGGACATAAAGCAGATGCAGTTTACAGGAGCAATTAATTACTTATTGTCCCACCTATCTAGAAGCATAGCTCTGGGCAACAGTAGAAATTAGCTGCATGCTTCTTAGAGAGATTTGGCATTTGGGCAATGTCTTCTGCTGAAGTGGCCACTCGGATATTTATTGTGAATAAACCACTTTGGTTTTGCTAGCAAGGACGTAAGCTATTGCAAAGGAAAAGGATCTTACTTCATTTCTCATTTCTTTGCAGCCTTGTGGATGACCGGTGTGTTGTACAGCCAGAAGCAGGTGACCTTAATAACCCACCCAAAAAGTTCAGAGGTGAGTTCACGAGGCAGTTTGTTACCGCCCACGTGGAAGAAGTCCTTCATTTTCTGCAAACAGTTTTTGAGCACCTCACTTTCTATAGAATATTTTAGCGTTGCTGTCTTCCACAAAGGGCAGCTTGTAAGGAGGGGGTGGAAAAAGTATGTGTGTGAATATCTGTGAATTGTGTTGTGGGACGTGAAGGCTCTGTGAGTGGTGGCTGCAACCACTTCACCTCTGTCCTACCAGAATGTCCCAGTAAGTTTCAATTGTTTTTCCAGGCAGTGGTTTGGACACTGATGATTCAGGTATTGAAGAGGCAACCTGGAGATACTTTAAAAGTCAGTGTTAAGCTCTCCAGAACAAGAGTGGTGGTATTACATGATCGAGAGCACTAACTAGGCAATCAAATAAAGAAATAAATCTAGATCTGACTGAGATGACTGGGTGTAGAAGAGATTGGGGATGAGGTGAGGGGTGGAAAAGAAAGGGAAGGGGTGGAGAGAGAAAAAAGCAATTATTTCTAGCATGGTTTAAGAACTGCAAGTACAAAGAAACATTTGTTTGGCATAAAATGTTGTTGGACGTTGTAAAAGTTCTCATGTTACTTATAATTTATACATTGAGAAAGAATGGTATGAACCTTTTCCAACCTTTGTAGTCACTTCACTAAAGCTTTCATGGGGAAGTTTATGCTTAATGGTAAATGGCAACAGAAGTCATAAAATTTTAGCAGGCATTTCAGTTGTTTATACATGTGCTCTGTAAGTGTGGCTCAAGATAAAAATGCTTTCCACACTAAATATATTCGGAAGAAATAATGATGACATTTATCTCACCATCTTTAACACAAGTGGAAAATGTCCCTTTTTTATGATGAAGCAGAGGCACCCAGATACGTGTGGGGATGTTGTCTGTGACAGAGTCAGGAACTACAGCCGTGTCTCTTTCAGTCCTGGTGTTTTAAGGGCACCTTCCAAAAATACCTTCAAATGGAACACAGTCCTCCCTAAGGTATTTGTCCGAACAGCGTCACTTTCTTCGAGGATGTAAAGCAACAGTGGGCATCTGGAGAATGCAATTCAGCAGTCCCAGAATTTTGTTCCCACATACTTGAGGTTCAGTCTTGCCTGCTTTGGGAAGGCCCAAGGAGGAGAGGGACCTTGGTGTGAGCTGAAATTGATGCACAACGCTGGCAGCACTGGCTGAGGAGTAACTTCTGGAGAGCTTGTTAGCACAGGAGCAAAGCGAATCAAACGTCAGTGACTGACGTTATAGCTTTGGTAAGACACAGCACTGGAAAAATGCCCTGTGCCAGAAGCTGGCTTCTGTAGCCGTGAGATCCTCATTGCGATGAACTGCGTTTGAAGTTCGGTGGGTTTGTGTGTCAGTAAGTCACTCCTTGCAGAATGCTGCCTTTGGGTTGGCCTGAGAACACAGCGAGGGAAGCTTGCTGTGCATGTGGAGCAGCAGTGATGTGCAGCAGCGCAGCTGGAGCTGGGAGTGATGGAGCCCGTCAGCCTGCTTCAGGGAAACAGAGGTGTCCTGAGGACACCAGGGCTGCTTTTGTTGGCAGAGCTGTGGTAAAAATAGGCAGAGAGATTTGTCTGCTGGTGGTGGAGCATGGGAAGGGAGGGAGTGCAGGGGGAGGCTGGGTGAGGAGGGACGGAGTTCAGGTCAGGTTTGGGGTGCAGAGCAGCATAACTGGGGAGTGAAAGAAGGGCAGAAAGAAATAGGGGGGCATGTTAGAGGGAAAAACCTGGCCAGCTGAGCTGGAAAGCAGTAAAACTCCATAAAACTCATTAAAACTCAAAAGAAAATTATTAGTTCAACCCACTCGGGTTCCAGTGATGGTTTACCAGTAGCTGTCGCACATATTAAATGCTATTATGTCTTCTGTCCTTAGAATATTACAGTAATGTTGGAAGTGTGCGGGCTCATTTTTCTCTCTGCTCCTTTTTCCACTCCCCCCAGAAGCAGGCAGCACCCAAAGTGGTTTGAGGTTGGGTGGTGATTACAGTCTGTGAGATTTTGGTGATTTTTTTTTTCTGGCTTTCAGGACCACTTTAAATGGTGTTGTGTTGTGGTTTGGCTTGGTATTGTTTTGTTTGGGTTTGTTTCTCCTTTTTTTTTTTTTTTTTACGTCCAGTGCATCTCTGTCCCTTTGTGTCTTCAGCTCCAACTAATTCAGAAACCCCCTAAAACTGCCTTGCAAAACATCAGGACTTAAGAGTTGCATTCATTAGAGTGTTTCTTTTTAAAAACGTTGATATGAAAATTCATGGGAAAGTAAATGGCTTGTCTGAATACACTGTGTACACATGAGATTCCTGGAAGAAATCCTAGTTGTAGAAGTCTCCAAAAAAAGTAAGTGTTACAATTCTTTGGTTATCTGCACTGCTTTGAGCGAAAAAAGGCATTTTACGTATTCTATACAGCTGGAATTGGTGGCTCTGTCAGCTGCCTGGGAGTATGACCGTGCATCCGAGCGGTGACTATAAATGAACATCCCTGGGACGCGCGTGGATTTATGTGGAAAGTATGAACTAGAGCTGACCCTCCAGTCAGGGTCAAAGCAGCGCAGTATTTCGTCGGGAATGATTTGCGCTTAAATGCACAGAGACAGATTGCTGCTTTGCAAATGGAACAGGTCAGACCCAGCAACGGCGGCAAAGCCGAGGCAGAGCTCGGGGCCGACGGGCCTGGGCTGCAGCTGCTCCGTTCACTCGGGTGTGCTTTCACAGAGGCTTCATTTGTGTTCATTTTGCATGGGAGCGCAGCAGTGTGCTAAGCCCGATGTGTTTGCTTGACGCTGAGGCACTGGTGCTGCAGCGAGGCAGCCCGTCTGCCAGCAGCTCCTCGCAGCTCGGTGTTCGGGACGCAGGCGGGCTGCTGGGCCGCGGGAAGCGGGACGCTGATGGGTTAACTCCTCCAGCAGCCACCTCCTTCCAGAGCGCTGTTTTAGTAGTTGCCGGGCAACACGCTTTTTTTGGCAAGATGTTCAAGGAATGAACCCATATCTCTTAGACTTAAAATACCCTCATGGAGAAGCAGAAGATGAGTAGTTCAAATTCTGTTTGTTCTTTTGATCCTAATCCGTACTTTATGCTCTTTGTGAGCACTGCTGTCAGGAAGGAGTTGCCCTGCTTGTCTGGCACTGCCACGGGTGATGCTGGGGTCTGAGGCTTCAGACTGCAAGTTCACCTTCAGCACAGGCATGGCCTGGGCTCTGCAGAGAGACTTTAGCACAGAAATAATACATATGTAAATATATATACGTATATGCACACCCCAATTCTTTTGATGGATTTCTCTTAAATTTGCACTGTGTTCAGCACTGATCAAAATCAGTGCTGCTCCTCCATCACAGAAATGTTTTCTAAGCTCTGTTTTGTTCTTAGCTTTGCCATTAGTAGCGTGAAAGAGAGCACAGAATTTATGCAGCGCTGATACAGGCAGAGGGGTTGGGTGATTTATGTGTGTGCTGCCTTATTTATCCCTATTCAACTGATGCAAGCTGGTTTGTAGCTCAACATTACAACTGAGGCACACTCAGCTTTCCCAAACACTTAGAATGTGAAAAAAATCAAGCTAAAACAAATACCCAGACTCCTCTGCCTCTTAGCATAGTGAAAACATTAGCAGTGCACGAGAGTGCACTTGGTAGGTGGTAAGGTAGGTCAGCACCGTCCCCTGTACTCATCAAGAATAATTTTCAGCAGTGTAAGCCTTTAGGTGTCGTGTGTTTGGCTTCAGATAAGTGTGCAGCCTGGAATCCTATTGCTCCCCGCGTACTTATGCTTGTTGCTCCATGTCTGGTCTGCTGGAAGCCATCATATCAGCTCAGATTGCTTTTTTAACTTTGATGTAGAATGGTCGGAACTGGGTGACTTGTGCGTCCAAGTTGGGGTGGGTGTTCTGCAGAGTGGAGCAGGTTCCAGGGGTGACTGTGGGACAAGGAGTGTGCTGGGCATGGCTGCATGGCCAGGCTCAGCCATCTTCCTCTTGGAATGAGAGACCTGTAATGCTGGTGAAATGTGTGGGTATCTTAACTAAAACGTCTTTAAAATGTTCGAACTCGTCTCTGGATGGGGCCTTTTCACTCTGACAACAGTGTATTAACAGATGAAATTGCAGGATTCCTCTTTCATTCCGAGCAGAATGTTTGGGAGTGCCTGAGCGCGGAGCTGAACGCTTAGCGTGGTTGCCTGGATGAAGAGGAGTACGTAGGGTGCTCCAGAGCTGTGACTCCTCCGCTCTGTGCTGTCCGAGTCAGACTCAAATGTGCGTGCTGAATACCAGAACTACCGAGCAGGACAACAGCGGTGAGCACCCGCTTATCTGACTTCTCTGTTTTTCCAAAGAGGCAAACGCCATGCAAAGAGGAACTGATGCTGAGGGCACTGATATGATTTAGTGGAAAATCAAAGGAAACTTCAAGGTTAGCTCAATGGATGAGGGAAAGAAGGAAAATAGAGTCTAATATTGTGCCTATAACATCTTTAAAACTGAAGTATTGGTCCTTTATTGTGGGAAGGGTATATTTTACAGAAGTAGGATACTGTTAAATATCTGAAATACATTTTCGCAGGCTTGATGAAGAATCCTTTAGTATGAGTGGAAGTATTTATATAACTGTACCAGAAAACTGCCAACTGCTAGTACGCATTTGAATTTGATGCCCTTTATCTGATCAAGAAATCCTGAGCACTGCCTCTGAAATGTGCATTTTTAGCCCACCGCATCCTACATACAAGCAGATGTTACAGACAATTGTCACGGTGGCATTTAGAACTTTCAAAAAACTGAAAAGACAGAAATGTTGCGTTTTTGCACAGACGAATGTGCTTTGTATCTGCTGAAGCTTGGAAGGTTCTGAGAAGGATTCCGAGCTGAGAGCTGATGCAGCACGTGCAGGAGCACACCAACGTCCTCACACCCTTCCCAGGCAGGAGGCCGGCAAGGTGCAATGCTTTCCTGAACACCTCGCTCCCAAACATCTGCTGTGTCCTATTGCTGAGGGTACTGAGGCCATAGTGGAGGAAAGGTCTGTGTGGCACAGCTTACAAGAGAGTCTTTTTAATTTGGCACAAAAAAAAGAGCTGTAGGCACTGAACAGGAAGAGGAGACGGGTCTGCTTGGGCTCAGAGGCACAGACTGAGTGTTGGCTGCGCTGAGTTTGCGTGCTGGTCTGTGCTTAGAGTGCTGTGGTTAAGCAGCTGTCTGCCAGCTTCTGGGGTAAGTGCTTTCATCTTAGATGTTTTGCATCTAGATGAAGGCAGTGCACAGCCCTTTTGAAATATAAAGTGGCCATTAATATGGTTAACTGGAATGCTGTGTGGATGGCACAGTCTGTTGGCTCAGGTACTGCAAAAGAACGGGGAGAGGTGGATTGGGTTGAGGTCCCAGTGTGAAGTTTTACGATCTCTGTGCTTCATTTGCCCATCTAAATAATGTGGGTATCGGTTCTCTACTGCTGAAGCAGTAGATGGGGGAACCTGGCAGTGCAGTGATCACGTACTGAAAATGAGAAATAAGCAGAGTTCTGGTTCAAATGTTCATTCTTTCTCGACAGCTTTTGCAGGTCAGAGCTTTTTCCCCTGTGGAAAGTTTAGCCTATTTCAGGTAGGAGCAAGGGAGGGATTGCCAAAAAGCAGTGCTTAGCTATTAAGTAGAACAGTGCTGTTAATAAACCTAGCCCCAACCTTGTAGACAAAAGAATACTGTGGCTTTGTTGCCATAGTTTCAGTGCAAAATCTGACCTTAGCTACAATAACATTCGGTTAGAAAGAACTAGCTAATCAGTTTTCTAAAATTAGTGTGTTCCCTAGTACATAAGCCAGTATGAACAGGATATTTAATGAAATATTATACTTAGTCACAAGAGCCCAAGGGAGTGAAATGCCTTGATGAATTGTGGGGGTGGGGTGACATTGGTACATATCTTTTATTATAACAAAGTTATTCAAATTTGTGGCTTGCTTAAAATTTAGGGTATTTCAACAGTTGTGTTCCGTATACTTTGTCCTGTTTCTTCTAAAAGCTTTTGCTCTGTTCTGTAAGCTGTGAAGGCTGAGATGCTAGTGGCCCTCATCAATACTGAGAATCCATGTGCTGCTGCCAGAGGACCTTCAGGGAAACTGCAGAGCTACTGCCAGCACTTCTGGCTGGGAGAACCTGAATGCTGTGCAGGTGGAGAGGTCTTATTCACATGGAAAGGCGCAAATGTTCAAGCAGATGGATGGAGTCATCAGTGAGAAGTTTGTGGGGAAAAAACTGTGCACGTATTGGAAGAGAAACAGGTGTTAGGAATGAGACCAGCCCTTCTCCAGTTGGCTGGAGTGAAGTTTTCTTACGTGTGAGTTGTTTTTTGGGTATAAATATGACAAATATGCATATCTGGGGGAGATTAACCAGGTGGTATCTCTGCAGCTGTAAGTCCAGGAAGTAATGCTGGCAGTGCTTCAGTTTGAGAGCAGTTGGAATGAAAATGGTGAGGCCTTGGATGGGCATAGCGAGCCATAAAAATGGGTTGTAGCGAAAGCCAGACCTTGTCCAGGTGTCTGTGGTGAGCAGCCTGTGACACCAGCATCTACCTCTGTTCCCGTATTGCTGCTGGAGATTGAATGCCCCTTCACTTTGACTGCAGGGTTTGGGTTCCTCTTTCAGGATGGTCTTGCCGTTCAAACTTCTGTCTCTGTGCTCATCACCAGGTTGGAGCAGAAGCAGTGCGTGGAATTGTTTGGGGAAGCACAGGTGGAGGCCTCCCCAGCTGCTGGGGAGCTGCTCTGCCCCTGCAGCACACAGGGATGCTGAGCGTGTGAGCTCTTCCAAACTGCTGTCCCCTTGCTGTGAAAGTCAGAGCCTTTAGGTTGTCACGCCTCATGGGAATGTTTCAGATACTGGAATAGCCATTACAGATTGACTGATGCTAAATGCAGTGTTCCTGGAAAAATTTATTCTAATGAAACATGTATTATTCAGTCAAGTAAGAGATACTTAAGTTACAGTTAACGCTTTGAACCTAATTTGTGGAAAATATTTGGTGCAGAGTTCTCATATGGGCAAGTATCGTGTTTTGATTATGTAACTCACAGAAGTTCAGTGAAAATATAACTCCTTGTATTTTAGTTGAGGAATCTTTCCATAGCTCTCAGTCCGATGTTTAGAGTAAGAAATTGCCTCCACGCTCCGCAGCCGGCAGAGAAGCAGTGACACTGCTCAAAGCACTGCTGCAGGATTTGCTCCTGCTTTAGCTGGAACAGATTATCTGTGGTTCAGATTTTATTAAGGGTACAAAACGCTTTGCTATGCAAAAGCAATCTGGTAGCACTTAGACCTTGTATTTAGTGAATGTCAGCCCTTCTGCTTGTTGAAGTTAAAAATTATACAAGGGAAAGAAAATAAGCACAGGACTTGTAGGCATGAGGAAGCGAGAACTGGATTGAGGGAGCAGCCATCCTGAAAAGGAAAAAATCTTGGCTGTATCCAGAGAAATCCTTCCCCCTCCAAAGCAGCACGTGGTCTCCAGCCAGCACCAGCTAACTGTAACCAGCCTGGGGAGGCAGGGTTGGGGAAGGATGCTGCCCTGCAGCCTTTGGGACCGGGCTACGAGCAGAGTTGTTTGCGTTAGGAATTCCAGCCCATGACTGCTCCTTAGGCTGTAAAGCTGAGGTTTGTTTTCAAAGAAACAAGAATAAATCTCAGTATTATTAGAATGTAATCAGGATCTCTGTGCAAAGAGGAAATGTTTGCTTCCCTCCTTGCAAAACTCCGCAGTGAACTGTTAGAGCCTGAATGTGCTGGGATACTGAATGTGGCCAGAGAGAGGACTGAGCTGGAGTTTTGGCTCACTTCAGAAAGCAGAAACGGCGGTAATGACCTGATGAATGCTCCATCAGCCCTGTGTTCAGCTCTGGATTGATCAGCACCAAAGGTTTCAGAGCAGGGTTGAAGAACAATGTGGTGGATTTATGGTGGCCCAGCTTGAGAAAAGTTGTTGCTGTCTGTGCTGAAGCCAAATTCCAGCATTCTTCTGCTCCTTTCAGAAGATGCTCCTGTCGAAGGCACCCAACTGCCTTTATTCTTCATTCATATCTCAACCTCAGTAATAAGCAAAAGTGCATTTTGGAGCAGACAGATATGTAAGTTCTATCTTGGAGTTGTGTTGGCTTCAGTCTTTCAGAAATGCACTTAACATACTGATTAAAAAGCATGTATGTTATCCCATACTTGACCACACAAGTGATGCTGGAAAGCCAATAAAACTTGAAGTACTGGACTGCAGGGGGAACTCTGTTACGGAGTTTTTCTGGGAAACAAGAATTGCACACTGGGGGGGCTGCAGGCGCTCAGTGCCCAACACCACGCACCACATCCATCTCTCCCATACTTTAAATAGCAGTGCCAGCACCCTACAAGCTGATGGCTTAAGGGCTGGAGGATTAAGTCTGAAGGCAGTGCAGGCCTTAAAGATAACTCTTTATTATTGCTGAATGCTAAAATAGGCAGAAAATTGATACCCTCCTACTCCTTGTCAGGCAGATGGCCCTGGTCATAAAGAGTGACAATGAGGAGAAGATCCTTCAAATATGATTTACAAGTTCTAATTTCAAATATCTGGTTTTTTTCCCATATGCTATCAGTTGTGTACTTAAAGGTTTTGTGCTGTGGGAACTTGGGATAAATAATCTATGGAGTGGTAGCTTCAGTGCTTGGTTCCCATTCAAAGAATGCAGCGCATCAACCTTGGAAAGAGGAAGAACTGACAACTTTATCCCCGTTCAATATGCCCCACTCCTTTGTATGGTTATTTCAGATTACAGCATTAGTTCTGAAATATGAGACAACTTGACAAATGATAATTCTGCACTTGGATCAGAATTTGTCTGCAGAGAGCCCTTTGGAATTAAAGCTTATCCATCTTCAGGTCTCCGTATAGGCTGAGTGTGTGTATGTAAGTATATAAAACCAAAATGTGTATATAAACAAAATATAGATATCAAAATGCAACAGGAGGGTAAACATATAGGGAATTTTATATTTATGTAGCAGCTTATATGAGTATCCATTAGGATTTCACATCAGCATCTTTTAACCTTGATATTACAGTTGGCACTTCGTTTCTAATTTTTCTAGTGCGAAAATCAAAGGGTGATTTCATATTTAATTATTTTCAGTATTTAGCTGAAGTTACCTTGAAGGTTGGCAGCCATCACCGTGGCTTTTTGGTGCTCGCGGTCCCCAGTGCTCACAAGCAGCTTTGAGGAGCTCGGAGGCACGTGGCTAGTGGGGAAAGCCAAAAAGTGTTTCCACAGAGAGAACAAGCGTGAGTAATTAGTGCTTTGTTTCTATGAAATGTTTGATTGAGGGGAAACCCTGCAGCTGTGTTGCAGCTCGGCTCGTTTCAGTTGGCGTGAACGTGGCCCGAGGAATGACTGCGGCCTGAGTTACGGTGGCAGTCGGTTCCGTGAGGGCCTTGGGAAGCTGCCCTCAGGTGAGGCTGCGTGGCAGGGAGCTGCTTGTGGGTAGGGAGGCTGTCTTGTAACTGCAGAACAGAACACGAAAACGTGCAAGTTTTTCACTTTCTGAAACTCAAAGGGAAAGAGAAACAAACCAAAACTGTGGGGAAAACTGTGAAAGTTCTTAGCGAAATAAGTCAGAAAAAGCAGTTCTTTTTTTTTTTTTTCAGACGTTTTCAGGGAGAGGGGATTGCTGTTTTCAGAAAGTGCTTTCTTCCAGCTTCGTGTTAAAGCTTTCGCTGTGGAAACGTCTGTGAGATAGTGAGAATCTTTGTGATCCTTTGCTAAGGTCTGCTGCTGCCCAAAATGCTTTTGTCTCATAACGGGGAGAGGATTGAATGGAGCAGTGAACTGACCACGCAAAACTAATTCCACCTTGCTGTGCCCTGCTTTCCCCTTAGCTGCCCCTGACGTATGCGTTTCCTGTATTCTGTATTGTGCCCTTTCTGTGCAGGAAGTGCTGGATCTGCTTGCCTGCACTGTGTTTCTGTAAGTACAGAGAGCCTGCTCCTGGCTTTAAATGCCTGCTACTGCTGTGGCTATAAAACCACAGCAGCAAGTAACGGGGAGGGATTTGTTAATGGGACGGTTTTCCTTTTATTTTTTAAATAAAAGAGCCGAACATTTGAGGTTTTATGAAATCCTCGGATTAGTCCCACAAGTCCATTGCTACGGACCACAGCGTTGTGCTCAGTGTGTGTGCCAGCCCTGGCCTGCAGGAGCACCTCCGGGACAGCGCGCCCGGTCACCAAGCAGTTAACTGCTCTGAAGAGCAATGCCGTGCTCGTGCAGAGTTTAAATTATGGCTAATACAGGATTAAAATTAAACATTGTGTTGGGAACTAGACATCAAAGTACTCGGGGGGGGGAAGCGGCAGGAAAATGAACTGCAGCTTTAGACTAAAAACTCAGTAACTTTAGAAGACCAACTTTTATCCTTCAGTGATTTGAAGTGCCTGTCACTTAGCGTTCCTTCCCTCAAGTCAGAGTTAAAGGCTCATTTCAGAAAACCACAGTGACTCAGCTACTCTGAATATCTCTCAGCTAGCATGTGGCTCTTGCTGGAAGCCCGAAGCTTTTCTTCCACCTCCAAAGAAGGATTTTATTGGTGGATGCGTTATTGGAAGAATCTTTTGCACTATGCTAATTTTAAACATAATTTAAATATTTAGACTTTTAAAGAAGTGTAAAGGCATCATACTCTGGTATTGCTAAGTAGAAAGGAGGGCATTTATTTATAAATACTTAGTGTTTTGCAAATACAAAGTTATGTTTATCTAGATTTTTTCCATCATTTCCAAGTGACTGCTCCATAAACAGTGCTAATATTTATTGCCATGTAATCCGGGATTATTCTGATCTCTGCTGAAGAATTGAAAACAAGTTGCTCGCATATTTTTCTTCAACTCAGTTAGCTAGAAGAAAAGAGCAGTGCTTTGGCCTCCTGAGATCTGTGTGCTGGTCACGTGGGGTCATCAGTGGATAACCCTGCACCAAGCTTGAAGCTGTTGCTTCTCTGCCTGTGACCCTAGATAAATCCCCTGTGTATCTGTCCTGTGCCCCTCCCTAATGCCCTGCACATTCTTGAGGATGGTGCCTGCTGTTTGCTGTCGTATTCTCGAGCTCGTGGGAGCGGTGTTGTGCAGGGAGGTGGTACTGGACAGCTCTTGTGGAATCAGTTGTGTGTCCTGGTGAGAGATGTTTCCATCTGCATTAAGGGGAAGTTTTTAAGCAGTCTGCTTTTTAGTAGACTGTATAGGGAGAAACTACGTCCATCCACACTTTGATGTGGTAGCGTTGCAATATTTCTTCTTCATTTAGTGGACAGAAGCCTGAGGGAGCTGTGGGTGTGTGACGTTGGACAGATACTTGTGGTAATGAAAGGAAAGGAAGCTGTTTGATGGAACGCACCTTCCGTAAGAGGCAGTGCCCTACTGGATGACTTCTTCAATAGTTTGCATCAGGCAGCATCCTGTGTGGGTTTCTGTGCCTACAGGCCTGTGCAAGCAGCTGTCAGGCTGCGCTTGGTGCATTCGTGTGCAGTTAGTCCAGTCTCAATTAAAATTTCAGCAACTGACTGAATTGCAGAAGTGGACGTCTTAATTTGCACTGAGTCCTGATTGCTAGTATCGTTTGAGCGCTAGATCTGAGGGCACAAATGATCCCTTTTTCTCTGTATTTCCCTGTGGTACGCAGAAGTGTTGCCATGGAGGAGAGCGTGGGGCGGCGTGGGCAGGAGCAGCTGCTTTGGGCCATGGAAGGCTGGGGGAGGAGAATGGGAAGAGCTGCACGAATCTGCTCCTGCAAACAGTCCTGAGAGCTCCGTGCTGCCAAGAGTTGGGTGCGATCGTCAGGAGGAGCTTTGAGGGCACGCAGGGATCTTTTGAGGAGCAAGTTGGTGTTCTCTGTGTTGCTGGGCAGGGAAAAGATGTCAGAACCCATGTGTGGGGACTTCATGGCCCCTAGAGCTTGGTCAAGGTTCTGCTGGCATTCCTGTGCATCTCTATGCATTGTTTGAACAAATGCTGCTTTTCAGTGGTGGGGCCCTTAAAGAGTTTGTTTGCTTATAGATGCTTCTGCTGTTCCACGATGCCAGCATCTCATGTCGAAAAGGAAAATGAATCGGAAAGAAGGGCACAAACCTGATGTTGATCTGGGCATGGAGGCTGAAACACCTGGCACCACCAGCTGGGGAAGCATTTTTAATATGATTGTGATACAAATAATAGTTGAAATAAAAGAGTGATTGTAACAAACGAAGGGAAGAAGGCAAAGGAGCCGGCAATCTTAAAATATTTCAGTGCCATTTTCTGAACTTGAAGTTTGTCACTGCTTTGAGGCTCCTGATGGTGTCTGTGATCCAGGAGGGCTCCGCTCCTTGCTGACTGCACTGATGCGGGAGTGGGATGTGCTCAGCCGGAGATGCAGCTGGTGTTATTTAATAGCCCTCCCCAGCCCGTCCATCACTCTGACTCCAGCTTTCTTTGGCACTGATTGATGTGTTGTCATTATGTCAGTAAGGCAGCTAAAAGATGGCTTAAAACACTGAAAATACTTAATTATTTGTGTAAAAGGAAATTTGGTAAATGGATCTAGCATGAAGTAGCTTGAATAAATTGATTTTTTTTTTTCTCTAGACTTTTCAGAAAGAAGTGCAGGTTGGATGCATGTGGCCTCGATGTTGGAGCAGTCATTTGGTGCTTCCCTGGGCAGTGCCCGTGCTTTGCTGTTGTGGTCCATGGGCATCGGTTCTGTCCTCAGGATCAACTGAAGGTTGGGGAAAAAAAAACACTTTGGTTTGAAGTGTGTACTTCGAATGTGAAGGAAAAGCTTTATCTGGGCCCTAGCTTTAGCTAGGCAAGGGTTTAATCATCACTTTTTCCCCTCCCCTTCTTCAGCTAAGAGTGTTGCTGTGAAGGCCTCCCAGCTGTGCCCAAGCCACACTGATGTGCCGATTTCACTCATCTCTTTGCAGCTGGCAGAAGAGGGGACTGAAATGAATGGATATGTTGATTCACAAAGACTGTGGGAAGGCACCAATTAATAGGCTTTGAAACTCGGTGACTGGTAAATATTGTATTCTTGAGGCTAAATCTGGTTGGGACGCAGGCTGCGCTGGGGCTGGGCACACAGGTGGGTGCTCCTTGCCTGGTGTTGCTGTAGCACTGGTGTGACTGCTGCAGGGCCAGTGGGAGCCAGGCGTTACTGGGGGGCAGTCCCTGTGAGCACGGGGCAGAGGAGCCCCTCTTGGGCTTGTGCAGCTCCTGCAGCAGAGTTGAAGAAACGTGAGTTCTAATGCTTGCATGTTCATGTGAAAGTGTCAACATCGTGCTGGGTTTGGGTTTGTCTTCGTCTCAAACAGTTGCGGTGAAAGAGGCAGGAGTTGTCATGTAATGTTATGGCACCTGATTCCAAATTTCTAGGTCTGCTTAGTTGGACAAGGAGTTAAAGAAATGAACCTCAGGCTTTCCCTAAAGGTATGTTTTAAGACCTTGTTTTCCTGTATGAAATTTCAGCTCAGTCTCTTTTGAAGATGAAAAAATGAACAGTGTTCTCTTCAGCTCCCCAGTTCTGCTCATCTTTGTCCAGTAGCACGTGGGCAGCTCTGTACAGTGGGGTGAGGCACGAGGCAGCCCCCCGCTCACCGTGCGTTCTAGGCTTGGTTTTGCTCTTGTCTCTCACTGCACTGAGTGCCAGACACTCCAGGTGATGGCAGATGCCCTATCAGCACCTCTGTCCAGGCATAATCGATAGGGATTCTGTCGCTTGTTTAGGATGATGGCACTGCATTAAAAACCAAGGAAAAATCCTGTAAGGCTGGAGTGTAGGCTCCCGCAGGCTGGGACAAATGCCTGCAAGCCTCCGCTGGCAGGCTCCGCTTCCGCTCCTGCTCTCTGAACATTTGTTCTTCCCATTTGCAATCCGGTCCAGTGCAGCGGGCTGATTCGCCTTTCTGCTGTCCAGCTGTCTGACTTTAATGCAACGTGGGTTTGCTGCTTTGGCTCAGAGCTTTCACTTGCCTTATTTGGTCAAGGAGTGCTGTTTGGCTGTTCCTGGAAGGGGCTGCTTTACTAGTTTAGGACTATTTTCCACTTTCATTTTTGATCTCTGAAGCTGTGGATTTTGTTCCAGCAGCAGTGCTGGCAGAGCTTAACTCTCTGTGCTGGCTGAATATTTATTGTGCATTGTAGAAGTGCTCCAAGTGTTTTGTCCTGCACTGCAGCACACTGCCATGCTGCTGCAGACAGTTTGGGCAGATGAAATACATGGCAGCACTTGCACTTGCAGTATGCACAGCGTAATTGTCAGCATAATCTGCTTTTTAAAATGACAGTCAGAGTGCAGTCTTCAGTGGTAAGGCTGTGCCATAGAGGGTTCAGCCAGATTTTAATTAGCTGCATGATTTGTTGGCGTCTTACGTGCTCTGTTCCTGAGCAGGGGAGTGGCAAATACCAGGGAGGGAGCTAGGCAGATTGGGAGGCATCACTTGATAGGCTTCAGCAAGAGCATCTCTGGTCCCCTGCCAAAAGGAGAGTGGCTGTTTAAAGTAGAGACAGGGAGAGGGCCTCAGTAAGCGAGGTGAAAGGCTCAGCCAAGCACAGGAACAGGAAGTGAAGAATAAAGCTTTTACACTGGGAAAATGGATGGGGACACTGGTGTTAAACCCTGTGTGCGTGAGACTGGAGCACAGCTCATCAGCATGGCTGATCTGTTCAAATCCAGGATGTTGTTTCCTATAATTAAGGAAGGTCTGGCTTATTTTGTTGTTCCATTTTTCTTCTCTTTGCTAAGCCCTGCACATAGTGCTGCTCAAGTCCATCTATCACCCATTTACTGGAAATTGGAACATCTGCGTGGCAGCACCTTATGGGTACTGCTCTGTGCCATGCTGCTGGTAAGTTTGCTGCGAGCCTTACAGAGCAGAACACAACGTGGAAATTCATTCGATTATTTTGAAAAATGAGGAAATGCTTTCAAGAACATTGCTGCAGTTCAGTGGGGGCATATGGCAAAGATGGCACTGAGCTGGCTGAATCCGGGGAGGGAGAGGATAGGCACGCAGCAGTTCCTTGGGAAAGGGTCTAGGTTTTGTAGGAATCACAGCTGGAACAGGAGGAGTCAATGCTGTGCTGTCAGTAAAAGTGCAAATACTGCTTTGGAATAGATAAAAAGAACAGTTGCTAAAAGACATAGTAAGTAATTATATTTTTTTCTATTTGACTTGTTGGCAGAGCCTCAAGTGGAGCATGTTGCGTAGTATTGCACCTTGTATTTCAAGAAAGATAGGAGCCAGCAGAGAGCAATGGTCGAGAACAGGCTTGGATTTTGGCAGCTGTGAGACCAGCACCCTGCTGGGAGAGGGGGATGTGCTGTTCACCATGCGTGCATGGGAAGAGGAAGAAGTAACGGGCTTAAATTATAAAAACAAATAGGTTGGGTACAGAAATAGCGGAGCACAGGAGTAGATTGCTTCAGGAGCTATGTCAGGAATAGAGCAGGCATGGCTAATTCTGCCTTTGAGAGTAGGATGGGCCGAATAAACCTTCTGAGGGTCTTTCAGCCCTGTGAAGCAGCAACGTGGGCAGTTGTGCAGAAGGCAGCAGGACCACGACCTGGGGAGCAGCAGGAACCAATGGGCCTTTCAGGCAAGGGATCCAAGCACGCCATTCCAATGCAAAGAATTGAAGCACCGAGTTCAGGTTTATTATTTCTTCAGTCCCTATGACCTAGACCTCGGCAACGTTAACGAGCATTTCTGTAGTGTCCCTCTAACTTTGGCCATGTGAGCTTTTTTTCCTAAGCCAAATGCATTTGGCTGAAATCCATTAAGGGCTGAAAATCAAGTTACTTTATTGAACAGCTGAAAACTTTGTCTTTTGTCTTCCGTGATGCCGTGGTGGCTTGTTTCTTACAGCATTCACACAGAACATGCTTTAACAGAAACGACTTTCATTATGCTGTTCCATCAGCTCTACTAGCACGGCCATGTTCTTTCCATACTGCTCCTCACTGATGCGTTCAGATGGTGTTTGAAATCTGATCTGCTCCTTGCTCTTCCCGTGCTCCGTGTCCAAGCCCATCCCTCCTCCTGCCCCCGCTTCCTGGCCCATCTGGGGCTGCAACTCTGTTCTGGAGCAGCGGGAACGCGTGAGGAAGCAAATATGGACGTTATATCCAAGGGGGGAGCGGATGAAATGAAATGCAGGCAGCAGATGCTGCTGGCAGAAAATGCTACGGACGGACACTGAAAAGACCCAAAGGAAGAATGTCCCAGTGTTCATATTCTGACACTCGTGTTTTAGTGCTTCGCGGTGGGATTTATCACGTAAACTGTTAAAAAGGGAAATAGGGGATGGCTTCCTGAGTTAGGAGTACAGCTCTCGAGGCTCTGACAAAGGTTAAAGCCAAGGTGCTTTATTTAAAAATGCTTCTGCGGTGCTTACGTATGTCAGTTTGCTGAATCCCCTTTGTATAAAGTACGACACGCTTCTCCTTGTTGCATGCAGGACGTAATTTTCAGCTCTGTGGGAGCGGGAAGGGACTGCCTGTCAGGCTTGCCTCTTGGCCAGCTTTGCCTCTCGTCCGGGATTTCTTTTCATGCTGGACCAGAGGCGGGGATGAATTAAGACAGTAAAAACGTTCACTGAAACCACCAGCTTTCTTCAGATCCTGGATTAATCCAGTTTCACGTATGCAGTTGTGAACTCATGTGTTCCTTTAGGTGTTGTTTTTTTTTCCTGTTCTTTTCCCCTCTCCTCAGCATGTGGAGTCTTTTCTGGCTTGTACTTTTTACTAGCCAAGGCCACTTGGGTATTTTTACTATCTTTTTGACAAGTTCTTGATATTATTCTGAGTTTAAGTAGCTTCTCTTGGTCTAAATCATCCTTAGTGTCTGTAGATACGATGTGCTGCATAACGCTCCCAAGGATACAGACATGGTTGCTCTTTGCCCCATCAGTTTTCTCGGGGTGTTGTGTTGGTGCCTGGCTGTCCCAGGGTGCGATGTCCTCGTGGTGCTGCCAGGAGCTTGGGTCCTCACCGTGACACCTGGGTGCCAAGTGGGATATGTAGTGGTGAAACGCAGCTGGCCTTCAATCCTTCTGCTGCTGTTGCTGCTCCTTGGGGCTCTGTGTTTTTCATGAAGCACCTTTACTCAGCGTTGCTCATACCAGAGATGGAAGAACCTAACTGGTCTTTCCTGCAAATGTTTCCCTTTGGAACTGCCTGTATATCTAGTGTCTAAATATTTCTCTCTTTTCGAGTAGCAGTTTTCTTTTTGAAGGAGACCAAAGAGGTTACATGCAGAAATAAAACAAACATTGGTGTATCCTGAACTCTTGGGTACCTAAAATGTTTACTTAAAGGTGTTTCTCTTCTGTTAGTCGTTTGGTAGCTTTTGGGGCACTTTGTTACCACTGTGGTTATGAGGGCTTCTGGAGGGCTTTGCTTGCTGTGTTGTGTGTTGCCTTTGCTTTCATTCTCAGTTTTCCCGGAGGCACGGCCACGTGTGCGGAGCTTAGTGAAGCTATTTTTCCCTGCGGGGGGAGCTGTGTGCTTCTCTTCCTGCTTGGAATGAAGTTTCCTTGCTCATTTTTAACCGCGGAACAGCCTTGTCCCACAGCAACGTTGGGTTGTGGTGTGCGTGTCAGGATGCTGTTTGTTATTGCGGAGTCACTAACAGCGTTGCGTGGAGTCACATACTGCTTCCTGTTTAAAACTCCATTGCTTTGCAGTGCATGTCGTATTAATAAGTGCTGCTGATTGAACAGGCGTTGATCTTCAGTGTCCATCTTTCAAATGTGTGATTCCTTTAGCTCTGAGACCGCTGTTGAGGATTATTTCTTCGCTTGGTTTCATATATCAGCTCGAAGTTAATAACAACTACCTTATTTGCGATGTTGTTACAGCTTGAAAAATGAAGTAGTGATTTCCATCAGTAGAACTCTTCATAAATGAGTACGATGGCAAGAGAGCGGTTGCTGTAACGTCTTGCAGATATGAATGGAGGGTTGCTAATTTAACATTAAAAAAAAAACTTCACATCGTAGGTCATGCAGCCTTTCCATTGAAGTGTTACTTGCAAGGGGGATTTTTATTTTGTGCTTTAAGAAGAAAAGCATTAAAGTTTCTTGAAAAGAGTAAGTTGCAACAGATTACACAGCAGCAGAAATCTCTGATAATTCTGTCTTGTAATTAGCTCAGAGTTGGAATCTCGAGCCATGGGCTGCCTCGCAGTGGCGTGTGTGATGATGACCGGATCTTTCAGCTTGATACGCAGGTGTCCTTTGGACCTGCATTGATATTTTCCCCAGTTGTTCCATGACCAAACTGTTGGCAACGTGAGAGACGACTTCAGTGGTCTCCCCCTGGCAGACTGTGTGCAGTTGAGGCTTGTTTTGCTGCTGCTTTGGCTGGAGCTGCTGCTGGAGTGGGCTCTGCTGGGGTAGCAGGGCAAGCGCTCAGCGCATCCTGATGCAATGCTGATCTGAAACACTCCTGCTCGACTCCGAGCAAAGCTCGTTCACTGCAAAGTGAAAATGAGGGGAAGTCTTCTCATCACAAAGTCATTTCAGTGGATCGGGTTCTGTTTTTCCCCCTTCTTCATGGAAATGTGGGAATGATTAATAATCAACGCCTTTCTGTAGCTGCTTTTGTTCTATATTCTTTGAACCTCTTAGGCTGTCACCTATTCATTTTAAACGTCAAAAAGAGCAAGTATAGAAATAGACAATGGAGTAGTGAAGGGCTGCTGGGAAGGTGAAACTTGCCTGGGATTGAATATATGTATTTTTCTATTCTGTATACCTCCTGCATGAAAATATTTCAGTTAAACACAAAAGGGGTCTTCGTTTTGTCTTGAAATAATTTCATCTGTGTGGAGTGTTACCATCTTTGGGAGTGTGTTAGGGCTGTGGGACTTCTATATCCATGGTGCTGGGAGCTTCAGTTTACCATGTTTCCCTCTCTGCCTGCTACATTACCTCTTCATCTTCTTTCTTGTTATTTTTTTTCAGGATGCTGATTTTATTATTTTCTTGTATTTATTCTCTACTGTGAGCAGGTTTCACCCTTGGGGAAATACTAGCTATCGAGGTATAGAACACATGAAAGAGAAACCACTAAATTCCAGCGGGGATTTGCTCATCTTTTAATTTTAGTATTACTGTGCAAAAAGGAGTTGGTTTTTTAATCAAGTAATGAAGGAGTAGCTGTATTGGCGTTAAACATTCAACAGGTTTTGTAAATGACTTACTGAAATACCTTCGTGTTTGTAGCTTTTCCTCCTCTGAAAGTGCTCTGCAGTTGGATTTGCAAGGAGGGGCTGTTGCAGTTGGAGGAATCTACCTGGAGGGTTACTTCTTCACCGCGTCCCGAGATACCTCAGGACATGGCATTGTCTAGTGTTTCTAGTGTCCTTTCATTATCCCTCTGTGATTCTGGTGTGTGCAGAGGACAGCCACACGTTGCTGGCTCATTTGTGAGCTTCAGGTGGCAGAACCCAGGCGGGGATGTGAATGTCCAGACAGCGAGAGCTCCCACGTGTCGCACGGTGCTGGGATGCACCGAGTCCTCTTCACTCGAGGCACAGCGACTGCTGACGGAAGAGCAGAATTTAGCTTGGAAAGCTTGAAGTGCATGTTTAATACGTGTCTGTATAAATCCCATTCATCACCTTTGTGCATGTGCACGATGAGGTAATGTGCAGTTATGTGGGCGCTTATTTCCTCCCTGCAGGACCCTTGTTCGGTGTTTGTGCTTGACAACGTGCCCTCACTTAACCAGCAGTTACGTAGCATTTCATTTTTCTGCTTGCTCAGTGTGCAGCTCTGCCTTTTCTCACTGCTTCTCATGAAGATCTGAACACCAAATGCATTCCTTCGTGGTTCAAGTTCAACAAGCGGTGTTTAGTATGATGCAATTACTCTGAGGCTATGGCTTCATTTATCAGCGTGGTAAAGCTTCCTGAGTCCGTGAGCAGAGAGCTGGGTTTTTGGCTGCAGGGAAGTCTATGAGATTCCTCACTACTTTGACTTCATTTTGGCTGTGTTAGAAATAGACCCAGCTTTCCCGAGGGCAGTGTCTGACAAGTGCTTGGTTTCTCTTACACAGCCATGCTGTGGATTGCAGACCTCTGACCATGCTGGTACTCGGCTAGCGTGTACGTGCATGTTGATCCTTGGAAGCGTAAGCCAGTGGAGTCTGCAAATTGAACTTTATGGTCAGAAAGCTTTTACATCTGTGGTGAAACGTGCTGCTCTAACCAGCCTCCGGTGACCGTGTTGAGGTGAAGGCCAAGTAACACTGAGTTTATCTGCTCGGATGCGTAAGAAACAGATTTCCTAGGATGAAGAATAGAAACGTTGGATGTGCTTTATTGTTTGTTTTAGATTTGTAGCTTTTTACCTAGGAGGAAAACTAAGAAAAACACGTCATGCTTTTTCTCTGTGGCACGGGACAAGGTCAAATGCTCACAAGGGGCTGGTGCTGCCCGCAGCTCTGCGGGTAGGAGTGAAGCCTGGCTGGGAAACTTCTGTGATTGAAGGGGCTGCAAGCAAGTGTGCTTGCACGGTGACTGAATCTGGCACACCATTAATTCTTCTGTGCGGTTCTGTGTTAATTGCAGTCATTGTGTGAACTGATGGTTTAAGCGAAAATAGAAAATCTTGACTGATGCGTTGCTTACAATGCATCATCCTTGCTGAAAGTGCCAGCCTGCAGTGGCTCTGAGTGCTGTTCCGTGCTGTCAGTCACTGAATCATCTTTAAGGGAAAAATAGATGGAAGAGTGCATGCCTGGAAAGCGTAGTTGGCGCTTTGTTTTCCGCTCGTGTCCCTTGTTCGGAAGCTGGAAGCTGGTAGTGCTCACTCAGGTGGAGGTGTTTCTGGCTGGGTGAACCCCTTCCCCGTGCCCCCGCTTCCCCCAGCAGTGTGGGCAGTGCCCCGTGTGTCCCCAGACCTGCTGTGCTTGCGGGCTCACTGCACTGGAAGAAATCTGCCGCCAGCGCTTGGTTCCGTGAAGAGCGCCGAGCGTGGAGGACCTTCCATCAGAGGCCATTGTATGGCTCTTCAGGGACAGAGCAACGGGCAGGCAGTGCTCCTCAAAGCAAAAGCATTTGCACAATCGTCCAGCCCAAGTGCTGCACTGAGGGCAGGTTCCCAGGTCAGTGCCCCATGTGGGGCTTGGTGTCCCCTGCCGCTCCACCCTGCTGCGGAGCTGGTGGCTGCTCCTCGCTGTCCCTTCTGCTGGTCGTGCACCCGTCGTGCCCGTAAGGTACATGTGGGGTAGCAGCTGGAAGCCCTGCAGCTGCACCATTGCTGAGGAGGTGCTGGGAACGGCTGTGCTGCCGTGTGGGGCACTGCGCTCAAACTTGCAGGCTGCTGCTTTGGGCTCTCTCTGAATAGCTTAATTTGTTTATTTGCGTGGATGGTTGCTTAGCAGCACGTGAGCAAAAAATAGTAAATACAGTTAATTCAGTTGTATTACTGATAAGCTAGCGTCTCTTTAATATAAAAATGTATTTTTAATAAGGCTTATCAGCTGTAGTTCCTGACTTCTGCCAGGCAGGATGTTAAATAAACAGAGTTGGTGAACTTGGTGAGGATCCCGGCTCCCCAGGGGGTTACCTCTGCCCCCAAGCTGTGCATCGAGTGCCTCTGCTGCTTCACACTGTCACGTAGGGGTGCTTTCTTCTGCTCTCTGCTTTACTGTGCAGATGTCCCAGTTTTTTGTGCCTTGTTTTCCTTAGCAATACGAGGGACTCATTTAAAACAAACAAACAAAGCCCTGAAACAATAACATGGGGTGATGCAACGTACCTGCTGAATAGGACAAGCAAAACTTGAAAGTGTGTAAGAAGGATCTGTTCGCCTGGGAAAGCACTGAGAAGCGTTACCATTTTAGTACAGTGGGTTTTCTGACTGGGACAAGCAGTGAATTTTCCGGTCTTGCATCAGATGTTTGGCAGCAGCAGTTAATTTTTATCATTCGTGGGGCAACGTTCCTGTTGCCCAAAAAAGCATGCGTCTGATCAAGAGCTTTCTGGAATTTGTTTATAAATCTTTCCTTGCTGCTGAAATATTTGGACAATACTAGCAGCAAAATCCTAGATAATTACAAATGGTTGAAGTAATTTCCATGCTTATTTCACTTTTTTTTTATAGATTGCCTGTTCAAACTATGTCCAATGAACCGGTACTCTGCTCAAAAACAGTTCTGGAAAGCAGCAAAGCCAGGAGCTAACAGCACCACAGATGCAGTGCTCCTCAACAAACTGCACGTAAGTATTCAGGTTCTGGCAGCTGTTGATTATAAACACTCTAGTCCATGCTGCTTTAAAGAAGTATTTCCAATCACCTTGCCACAGTTACCAAGGAGGCACCAGAAGAGGATGTAGAAATCATTATACAAGACTCCTTTTGAGGTGTTCACAGAGATCTCACTTTTAAACGCCTTTTGATTTATGATAGCGTTCTGTTCGAAGCCTGTGTCTGAATCGCGGTATGTACGGTACCAGCTTGGAGTCACAGCCCTTTAAGCTTCTGTTGGTAACCTGTGCTAGCCGTAGCCATGCTCTGTGTGAGCGTTCTGGGGGCACTTCTTTATAACACAGAAGCAGGAGCCTCCAGACAGCTGCTCAGAGGAGCAGATTCTTGGGATTGCCTTGCTGCTCAGCGCATGAAGCGACAGGAGTTAGCTGTGCTGGTTGGTAGGTGCCATCTGAGTGAAAGAAGTCTGATAAATCTGAGGTTCCTCGTGTAAAAGCTGCTGCTGGGATCCATGTAAAGGTTGATGGGTGATTATGACTAATTTATAAGGCCAGACTGCCTTTCTTTCCTTATTAGCTTGCAGTATTTAATATTTTTCTGGGTAAGCTGTTGTTCAGCAGTTGAAAACCCAGCGAGGCAGTTGATTGCTGTTTTTAGAGTTGCTTTTTTTTTAAAGCCAACTAACTTAAATACCATCTGTTGACTTTAGAGTTAAATAAAACACACATTTATGTTAAAATTACATAGGCTGGAGTACTTCATGTCAAAATTACAATTCTAAATATTTTTAGTTTCTTAAAGCCTATATTAAGCTCATTGAAGACAGAAATACAGAGTAGCCCCGTAGGAGAGTGTCATTTGCTGATTGCCATATGGCTGCCTCGCTCCTGCATTTCACCAAGACTGTTAGACTTGTTTCGCTTCTGAAAACAGAATTTTATAACCCAGAAGTGATAACTTGGCCAGGCGAGAGTTATTTCTTCCTTGGCTGTAGCACAGAGGTCAATCCCTTGTGCTGTGTTTCTCCTGCCCCTTCTGTGATGATACGAAAAGGAGGCCATGCCATCAAGCTTGAAGCGTCGGGGGTTTCTGGTTTTATTTTTTCTGATGTGTTAAGGGGAAGGGAGAGTTAACGCCTGCATAGTATGTAATGTAAGACCATGCATCTTAAGGAAAGGTATGTTCTAAACGCTGCGTCACACCCGGAAAACTGTGTAATCAAGCTGGATTACAGCATCACTTCAAGTTGTCTTCTCTTTCCTTAGTACCTTCCAGTTCAGCTGTCTGGGCCTGTTACTTTACTGTTTTCTGTTGGAGTCCTACAGAGATCCAGGATTCTATTTTTCCAGTGTTTATCCCCAGCTGAGTGTGTCTGTACAGGCACGTGCCCCCAGCGTGGACCAGCTGCGTGCTTGCTTCGCTGAAAGAATCCAAGT
This sequence comes from Numida meleagris, assembly GCF_002078875.1. Lineage (NCBI taxonomy): Eukaryota > Metazoa > Chordata > Aves > Galliformes > Numididae > Numida > Numida meleagris. Next base: position 18,506,678 of record NC_034419.1, read on the forward strand.
ACTTCACAGTTCTGCTGGAAATGGTTTGACACATGACTTCCTCAGAAAGGCTGAGCCTCTGTGGAGGGTGTGCTCAGTCAGATCCAGTACCTGAGTCTGATGCGTGGATTTAAAATAATTAGATCACATGTACATTGTTTGCATACCAAAACTTTTCTGTCAGTTGTGAGTATGTGTCACTTATTGATACATGGAAGACACTAAAACCCCTGCATTTTGCATAAGATACGAAGCAGGCTGTGTCCCCAAAACATGTGCCTGCAACTGTTACCTCTGCCCATGATTAGATTTCTTTAACAGGACATGTAATTTTTAATCAAATCAGTGATGCAGGATTTGGTCACGTTCACTTGCCTTTTTTGGCTTCTATTTGCCTGCTGGTGCAATTTATTGTCTGCTGTGGCATGCTCGATGCTGGGGTCAGGTTATTTTAAGTTAATGCCATTTAAGGGATTTAAAATCTGGGACACTTGTCTTTCTTTGGTATCATGAATCAGTGCTGCTTGAGAAGCTGCCATCTAGTGGCCAGAGAAAGTGCTGCTTTCTCCTTGAATGATTGTCAGGTGTGGAATACGGTTTTGAAATCTGTCCAAAGACTTAATCCTGTTTCCACAGAGCACACTATGTCCTTAATTTACAATAAATGTGATACCCAATCCCGTGCAGGCAGAGGACTCCTCTGCTTGGTTATTGCCATGGATAGCTGAGGCACTAGTGTATTACTTGAATAGATCCTTTCTTGACAGTGTACTCTGAAGTCAAGCAAAATAATAATAATAATAATTGTATTTCAATAATAAAAAGAAATACAGTGTTGCATAATTTTCTGAAGGTATTTTTGAGTTTAAATGAGCAGCTGTACGCAGGCTCTCTTAAAGAAAGAGCTGATTATCATGTGTAACAATATTCTGAGAATAACAAATTCAGAATGAGCTGAAGGCTACGGAACTTGAAAGTAGTGTGCAGATAGCCCTTCCTGTGCAGTAGCTAAGATTCTTCTTTTTCTTTAGATCACGCTCCACCAACAGGTATATGATAAAACATATTTATTTATTTCTCTTCTATCTTTTTATCTCATGTTTTATTCCAAAATTTTGTCAAATTCAAAATATGCATTGTTTAAATGGTGTCTGTCTTCCCAAGCAATTGAAAAACTGAGTAAGAAATTATGCTGTTGGAAACTAGAAGAAGGAACTGCTGTATCGTGCACTCACTTTTTTCCAGTTCTGTGAAACACTTACAAATAACCATAGTGCTTTGGCCACACTGGCTATCAAACAGCAAAGAAATCGTTTTGCTCTAATTGCAGCATGCAGCCGATTTGGAAAAGAAGCAGAATGAAACTGAAAACAGGAAGCTGCTGGGAACAGTTATCCAATATGGCAATGTTATCCAGGTGAGTTGTGAGCATCTCTGCAAGCTGGGTGGGGGACTTGAAGCAAAATCCTATGCAGTGTGACATCAAATTTGTGAAAATCACAGAGAAGAATCTGTAGTTTAGCATAGTGCGGCAGCACTGTGAAGTATGATCCCATGAAGCAAGGACTGTGAGCTCCATGAAGATGCAGGTGGACCAGTTTTTTTTATTATGGGTTAGCTACGCTTTTTCTCCTCCAAGGTCACATAATAATTTCTTTGGGAATATTTTTGTGCTGCTTCACAGCTGGCTGTGTGGAAGTGGCACAGAGGCTGTGCAGTTCCAAACGTGATTTCTCGTAGTCAGGTGTTGGGAGGTCAAATGGTAACGTGCCACAAGGGAGTGAGCCCATAGAAGCAGTTACAGGCCATTTAAGCAAAGGATATACCGTGTTCTGGGGATTGAGAAATACTGAAATCATGCCTCAAACCCAAGAAAAATGGAAAGTACAATAACTGCGTAGTTGAAAAAGGCACGCCTTAATAATTGGGAGTGTAATGTGCAGCAGATGCTGGTTCACCCTGAAACCAAAGCAGACGTATATTCCAGTAGATAGGGTGCCGCAGCCCTTTAAAAGTAGGGATAATTAGCAACTGGTTCTGATTTGCCCTAATTCAAGGCAGTGGAATGGGTGATGACAGAGCGGGCTTTCTTGTTGCGTGACGTTGGCTGGCTGTCCTTTAGCATTTGCAATGTCCTAAGGCATTTGCAGGCTTTGGAGCAACCCGAGGGAGGAAGGGCAGGGAAGCGTCTGCCTTGGTTGAACTGAGCATGCTAGTGGCCTGCATGTTTGAGGGGAGAAATTTACTTTTAATTACCTGATGAGAGTAAAATAGTATCCATTTCTAACTGAACTACAAATATCAGTACTGCTGAGAGCAATGATAAGATTTTGTCCGTATTTTTGCTGTGGTGGAAATGTTCTCTGAGAAAGCGCTGTTTTTAGTAGTCAAAAAGCATCAAGAGAGCACTGGTGAGAAGGCATTTGTCTGCTAAATGCATTGGTAGTGTAACAACAGGTGGTTTGAACTTGGTCAGCGAGGGGTGGTAGGATGTGACCTGATGCATCGTGCATTTCTGTGTCAGTCATGTGTAACCTGTGGGAGCTGGGTTAGGCTGGAGACTGGAGGCTCCATGACAAGTGGCATCTTCATGGAAAAACTGCAAACTGCTTGTCCTTGGGAGAAAGCTGGAAAGGCTTTGTGCAGGAGCACAGCGTGCCTGCTGAAATAAGCTCCAGCAAATATGTGCCTGAATTCATCACGATTTTCCTGTAACATGATTTAGCTTTTATTTTAATGCCTGTGCAACATTGTGGTTGTCCTATGCGTGCTCACTGTCTGCTGAGGGGAGGAAAAACGAGCATTCCTAGAACTGAACTCTAATTCTTATTCTAGCTGCTTCACTTAAAAAGTAACAAATACTTAACAGTAAATAAGAGGCTGCCAGCTCTACTGGAGAAGAACGCCATGAGGGTGACCTTGGATGAGGCTGGGAATGAAGGCTCCTGGTTCTACATACAGCCGTTCTACAAGCTGCGCTCCATTGGAGACAGCGTAAGTGCTGAGAAAATCATCTTCGTGTGTTGTGTGTGTGCAGCCTGGAGAAGCGTGCTGCAGGAGGACTGCCATGCAATGAATGAGATGCACCGATCTCTTAGTGCACGATGTTGCAGAAACAACCTCCTGCTTCCTGTCAGGAGGGGGAGGAAAAAATTGCTATGGTAACTTGTATTTTGAAAACATGGAGTGGTTGAACATTGGAAGGAATAAGGGACCTAATTACGGTAGCCTTGCGCAATTCCTGTCTGATTGTAAATGGCAGGAACTGTGGAGTTTCTTGAGCGGACATAGAGTAAGTGATTAGCATCTAAGCTTTTGGTGTTGCCAGTTTTGAATCAAAATTAGTCAAATTTTTTACATGAAGAATGAGGTAATAATGAGGTTAAATGGCTCTGTTCATGGGAAGACTGGAAAATACTGGTTCTGTATTTCATACATTACCATCGTTCAAGAGACATCATGCATCGAACTTAAGAAATTAAATTAAATATCTGAGAAATTAAATATCTGAGTCACCTGGGTATGCAGTTTGTCTAAAACAAGGTGTCAGTAAGCGTTAGTGTGCTCTGTGGTCTAGCCTAGGCATATATTTGGCACTTAAATTCAGTGAGCTTTATAAACTGTGTGACGCACGCACGCCAAAGCACAAGGCAATGCAGTCTTAGTGGCCATTAATCTCTTTTACATCCTACAGATTTGCAGGCACTTTATCATAATGACCAGTTATCTTCGGTACGGAGAAGGATTTTGTATTTTAATTTAAGTAAGTCTTTGCTGTGGCAGAAGGGAAGAACAGGACATTTACTGTCCATAATAAAGTGCATTTGCCTTGAGTCATATGCCAGCCTGGTCGAGAGTCTGATTTTACAAATGGAAGTGCATCTTGGAGGAGGAAGATTTTTGGCTGACCTTCTGCTATAGGAATTACTTGTTAAATGTTAACCAATGAAACAACTTAATGGAAAGTAACAGATAGATTTGTAACCAGGATTACAGGCTGCGTTTCTTCTTTCAGCCTCTAAGTCCATTGGTATAGGATTATGACTGAATCTGTAGTAAGCTAGCTTCTGATGCAAATGGAGTCCTGATTTTCTTATTCAGAGCAGCATCTCTCCAAACTGTGAGGAGGCAATTTCTTCCTATCACTCCTATTTAAAAAAAAAAAAAAAGCTTTCTCAGATTGCAGGTTTCTGTCTGATGCTGTGCTTATCCACAGGTTGTCATTGGAGACAAAGTAGTCCTGAATCCTGTCAATGCTGGCCAACCTCTTCATGCCAGTAGTCACCAGCTTGTTGATAATCCGGGATGCAATGAGGTAAGGGCAGACTGACAGAGCTGGCAGTACAGGAGTTTGGAACAGCCAAACAGTACAAACCTCTGTATGTTTCAGCTAAGCTGCAAGGACTTGTGTTGTAGGAAGATTAAACCTCAGTAAGTTCATCTGTACCCGTGGTGATGTCTGCAAATGATTTTCTTGTAACTCATCTCCTTAATGTATCTGCAAGACTTCTCTCGTACCTTTTGTGCACTGAACAAAGGTTAAAATTTGGTCTGGTTTTTTTTTTGACCGGATAGAAATGAGATTATTCTTCAAGATCAGTAGTCATGGCGCTATGGTGCTTGACTTACTGGTGAGTCAGATCTGTAGTCGCATTTTTCTGGAACAGATGCAGAAGTGGCTTTATTTAGAGTAATGCTACAGGCTTTGCAATACCCTGAGCAACAGGTTAAAAAATAAAGCAGTAGTTCTGTGGCAACAACTTATGCAGGCACAGGACGGTGAGACTAATAGCTTTATTTCTCCTTTTAGGTCAACTCTGTGAATTGCAATACAAGCTGGAAAATAGTCCTTTTCATGAAATGGAGTGATAATAAAGATGACATCCTCAAAGGGGTAAGACTCAAAACTTTACTTGCTTGTAACTTGTTCACTGATGGGTAATGTCTCTGTCTCTACTGATCGTGCATTCTGGGCTTTGACAGGGGGATGTAGTAAGATTGTTTCATGCAGAACAGGAGAAGTTTCTGACTTGTGACGAGCACAGGAAGAAGCAGCATGTCTTCCTGAGAACAACGGGGAGGCAGTCTGCCACTTCTGCAACCAGCTCAAAAGCACTGTGGGAGGTAGAGGTAAGAACTGTGACCTGGGCTGGGGGTGGCTTTGCGGTGACTGCTGCTCTTTAAAAACCACATACCTGCATTACTTTGTTAGGTAGAAGTCTTCCTGATATTTGAAGTTTAATATTTCCTTTACTTGCTATGTTTTCGGTGCAAAATCAAAACTGAGGGCTGATTTCTAATGCTGTTACAGATAGCTCTGAATACAGGTTCTTGATAATTCAGAGAAAGAGGACAAAGAAGCATCTGTGATGTCATTTTTCTTACCAGTCACTGAAATCTGAAGCCAGCTAATAATCTCAACTGTCCTGCTGAGCGTACTGAACATTCTATTTTTGGTGTGTAATACTGTGACTATGCATATCCTCATTTGAAAGGAGATAGCAACCTTGTGCTAGACTGTGCATTGTCTGAGCCATTTTTTACTGTACTGGGTTTTTAAATAGCGATTAACATCTGTGCCATCGTTGGTTTTATAAAATGCTTTCCCTCTATCAGTACAAAGAGTAAACCAAAGCTGTTTTATGTAGATATGGTTTTAAATGTTTGCCATTTGCACTGCCTGTGAGAGCCATAAAATTAGTTGTAACGGTGCGTATGTTTTTCTGTTGTCTTTCCAGAAGTATCTGATTTGATATACAGCATTTCTGTTGAAAGCTTACCTGTCATGAGCATTACTTGAAAGTGTTACAACACTCACTGACTTTTGTGGTTACTGGTCATGTGCATGCAGTTACCCAGTGGTAAAGGTGGTGTGCTCAGAGGTGATGTAGTCCCTCCCCAGAAGGCAGAGATCAGCTGTGCTGAGTTTTCCCTAACTAAGTGCATGTACCCACAGAGTGGCCAATACCAAGTAACAGATCATCTGATGTTGAGGTTCTGCTTGCTACAGGGAAGTTTGCAGACTGTCAGATTTCTCTTCTAGCACTTTTGTACAACACTGCTGCATTTCAGACCTTTCAGAAGGTCAAACGTTAGATACAGCATATTAGTTAAATATGAGTTCCAGCAAAATTTGAAGGATCTGCTGCATCTCTTTAGGAAGTCTGTTTCAAGACCTAGAAATGCATGCTGGTCTAGAGCACTTTCTTTAATTACTTAACTGCCAGCTTGTACCTTTATCTTCCTGCCACCGCTCACCAGAAACTCCAAATGGAGTACTAGCCAGTACTTGTGACCTGACAGTGAGCAGAAAACCAATGCTCTTAAACTGAGATGGAATAATTGCTCCAAGTATATTCTGTGCTGCATGTTGTTTTCACATGAAAGATTGTTTTGTCTTTTCTGGAGCTCTTTGTTTCCTCTTTACCTGTAAGGGAAATACATACATGAAGTACTGTATTGAAAGAGAGAAGTCACTTGCATAGTGTAATTGTTGTTCCCCTTTTTGCAGGTGGTTCAGCATGACCCTTGCCGTGGCGGTGCAGGGTACTGGAACAGCCTTTTCAGGTTCAAACACCTTGCTACTGGACACTACTTAGCGGCAGAGGTAGGTGTTGGGGTTGTTCAGGAGCTCTGCCTTTCCTTCTCAGCATCTTCTTCCTTTTATTCTTTCTGAAAATCTCTCATTTCCCACCCTAAAAATAGGAAAAAGATGAGGGGAGGAGAGCGGTGTTTGGGTCCTTTAGTGACATTACTGAAGTAGATGGTAGGCATGGAAAACAGTTAAAGAGACTTGGATGGATATGGCCATACAGGGATAGTCTTGAACATATTGCACTTTATGAATTCAGAAGGTAATTACTCTTCTGCAAAGGGTAAATGCTAGATACTGATTTACTGTTTTGTGGGCAGTAAGTATTAGTATTTTAATAGCTCTTCAATGGTTGAGCCCCTTTTGGGGGAAAACTAATCAACTATTGTTAACTTCTCTCAAATCACCGATTTCCTAATAGGAGTGAAAGACTGTAAGATGGAAATGCAGATAGGCTTCAGAGCAGGCCAGTAAGAACTGCAGATAATGCTTAAGTGTCCAAGTACAAAGTAATGTCTGGTTTGCTCACCATAGTGGGTATCTCTCCTTTCCACCCTGAAGTAAAATTTCAGGACATCTTACAAAATGGAATAAATAAAACGTCAAAGTGTTATAACTGTGTAAGTTTTGCTGCTTTACACTTATAACCGTTCATTAAAACTTAATTTTAAGTACTTCAGAGCAGAGATATACCAACATGCCTGTACACAAGCCTCTGTAAATAAAGGCTGTCCTGGATGGAAGAGTGCAGAGCAGGGCAGAAAGGATGTCTTAGCTCATGTTGTTGACATGACAGTTTCAGTGGGAAAAGTCTGGATTAAATATCCTGTTTTATTCTCCTCTAACAAGCGGATTGGAAAAGCAGCAGCAGTTTGTCACATGTACATGAGCAAATCCTTTTCAATTGTGGTCCAAGATTGAGCTTTTTCAGTACGTTTTGGATTTGCTAATCAGCCAAAATGAAAACGGTCTTATATCACGCAGAGTAAAACAGAGGAGACTGCTCACCCAGCCCGTGGTTAGAACAGGGTTTCTTCTGAAAGACTTGTGCCAAATCATTGATTTCTATTTGGAAATTCCATGTGAGATTAAAAAAAAAAAAAAATAGAACTTGATAACCTCTATCTGTCTTGCTCCTTCAGTGACTCTATTGAGCGTGTTTCATCTGTCTGCACGTTTGCAGATGGCAGTCTAATCTGTGGACAGACAGTCGCCCAATTAAAATAAACTCATTTGCATAGTGTATTTGTTCTGCATGCCCGGTAGCACCGTAGCAGTAGAGCCCAGCTTTTACAAAGCCAGTTTAGATCGTGCTGCGGTTGTTTCCCACTTCTAGCGCTGTTAGAGTTTTGACATGCCTGTGATTCTGTTTCATCAGGTAAACCCTGACTATGAGGAAGATGACCAGGAGTGTCAATCCTCAGTAAGTATAGGCAAGAGTATGATCTTGCCCCTAATTGAGGAGGGCTTGCACAGGCTCTGGTATTCAACTGGCCAGTGCTTAGATTGTCGAGGCCTTGTTGCTAGTGCAGACACTGGAAAACTGAGCGTCATCTGAAGGCTGCTAGGGCTTATGCAGAGGAGTGGGTATAAAAAGCTGGAGTAGACTTTAGTGAGAAGCAATACACTTGTAACCAAACTCATGTGTTACTTGGACCCCTTGCCTTCCCACTTTGTAGTATGTCTTTCTGTCTTCCTGTTTCTTAAGCCTCTGCTTTCTTGAAGCACTTTTTGAATAGGTCTGAAGAGCAAGTTGCTCAAGGTGACATCGGGTGTCATGTGTTCCTAGTGGGATGTTCACATCGTGTTGTGCCAGTCAGTCATCCTTGTTGAATTCCTGAATTCCCTCTCATTTAAGTGTGTCACAGGAAAGCCATGGTGAAGGGCCTACAGAGAAAGAATGGCAGGGTGAGAATGATTTCAGTGCCGTTCTTTCTTCCATTCTTTCCTGTGAAAGCAAACCTGTGTGCTTCTCAGTAAATGTTTTTGTGTTGAAGACTGAGTGTGCTGATGCTTTGTACTACTGGAAGCTTCTCATCGATGTCAAAGGGAAGCAGCATTGCTTCAATAGGAGAAAACAGAAGTGGAACAGCACTTTCTATTTTAACTTACATTTTTTAACTTGGATTAGATTGTGGGCTTATGTGAATTTCTTGGTCATTTATCCTGGGTAGGGGAAGATTCACTGCATTGTGAACTGAGAAGGAACTACTCCTGTATTTAAAAGGAGGTGAATGCTTTGATAGTGCTGCAGGGTTGAGATTACCTCTGAAAATGATTTGTTATCACAGACTAGCCACTAAGAAGCTAGCACTTTCCCCCAGATAATGAACTGCTATCCTTATTTCTTAGTAGTGTAGCAAACGCTCATCTTCTGCCAGCTTGTCTTCAGTAAACATAATTGTACAGTGGGAAAAAAACACGAACAAAAACTCCACACTGCTGTTGTTCCAGTGAGGGGGAAAAATATCCAACGCAAAAATGTCTTTTTTTGGCTTAACTTGAAAGTTAATCTGTGTGTTGATCTTTATTATAGACATCCATCCTACTGGGGGTAAGCTAATGCCTCATTCCCAAGCGCAGTAATGATGGTAACACACGGGCTACAGGGTTGTACTTTTTTCCCTACTGTGTTTTTTTACCACTAGGTGGCAAAAATAGACCATGAAGAATAGGACCTAGAGCACATAATTCATTTCTGACACAAAATTACTGCATTGCTTAACATTCACTCCCGATAACACAGTGTGGGCTGCTTACCATTGCTTTCATACATCAAATTCATTCAAATGTGAGCTCTCTGCAAGACTGTAGGTTTCTTTGCACAGCTGTTTTGCTGTTGTTTTCTCCTTATAGCTCAATGGAAGAACATTTTAAATGGGCATGAACGAGACGCCGCCTAACACCCTTTCAGTATTAGTGGGCTGCTTCTGTCAGTGTTGGTGCTGAACTTTTATTTCTCCCTGAATTGCCTCAATTCCTGCTTCCCAATTTATTAGTTTCCATTATCAGCTTTGCCACAGTTCTTGTAACTGACTGGTTGTCTCCTGATGTGCCAAAGGTATCAGAAATCATGAATGTAGAGCAATTGCCTTATAGTGGGGATGAAGGAGACTGCTTTAACTTGGAGAATTCAAACCAAATGAGCACATTTCTCCAGATGTAAAGCCTCCAGATGGACCCTTGAATGTATATAGTTGTTTCTTCTTTTGATGGCACATTTCCAACACATATCTCTGTACTGTGCAGCTAACTGTCTGTTCCCATGTGCAAAACCAAAGACTTTAAATGTCACTGTTTTGCAGCCAAGTTCACTGAATACAAATGTGCAAACTACAGAGTATTCTGAGGCACAAGCAACGTTAGGTAGCTATTCAGTATTTTTAAGGATTGGAATGCCCAACATCAAGAACTCGAAAGGCCGGTACTTGCTTTCAGCCTCCTTTAGGTGCCTGTCTTCCAGTGATGCCAAATACATTTCAAAGGCCAGTAGTGTCTAGGGTGGCCATATCACCAGATGTGCATCATCTGGAAGTGGTCAGAGTTCCTGATGCACTGTGTGGTGAATGACTGGGGGATTTTGAGTTTCTTCTGGCACCCTCTGCAAGACAGAGCTTCCGTTGTTTAGGATGCAATGTATATATCATTCAGGAATGCTCAGAAGTTGTTAACACTAGAGAAAGCAAGGAAATGTTTGACAAGAGGAGCTGCAGGTACCCTAAGGCGTAGTAGTCTTAACAAGTATCTGGAGTGGTTCAGAGTTAGGTCTACAAATTACAGAGCACATCCATTTAGCACTAGGCAGTTGGGCCTGGAGAGCTTGGGCTGACTGTGTGTGATGGGACTTCTTCCACAGCAGGACCCTGAGCAGGATGCCTCCAGAAGAGGCCTGCGCAGTGCTCAGGAGAAGATGGCGTACTCTCTGGTGTCTGTGCCTGAAGGAAATGATATCTCCTCCATATTTGAGTTGGACCCCACCACCCTGCGAGGAGGAGACAGCCTTGTCCCCAGGTACAGCTAACTGTTTTGAATTGTTTTCGCACTATTTTTTTCTTTGAAATTAAGGTGGTTCTTCAAATTAATATAGAAATAATGCCTAGAACTTCACTCTAGTACTTCACAGTGCAGTTACTGGTGACAGAACCCCAACTTAAAGGTTGGAAAACTGAGATGAAGTATCTTTCTTGCCAGTGAAGAAACTGTGGCTGAAGTCCGGGGTTTTCTGTAGTGCTCTTGCCATGACCTGTCTGTATTGCATTTGCTAGGACATGACTGGTGCTTAGCACTTCATTTGCTGTTGTATCTGATTAGTTAACTGTTCATATGCTACCTCTTGCTACTTGAAAGATACTGTACCTTTCAAAGATGCACAGTTTGAATGCAGGCTCTATGCTGTCCACTCCTACCCAGAAATGTTTGTTTTATGAACTTTATCCAGCTGACTCTTTGAATCATCAAATACTCTAAGTTAGTATAAGTGAACAAGGAAAAAAGAGTTATTCCTGTTATGGGAGCACGGGTAGAAGAAGTAGGTTTTTTTCCCACTTGCTCCTGCCAGCATTTTGCATTTTTGAACAATGTTAAGATTTCTTGTCTGGGAACCTGAGTCACACTTTGAAATTTTTGACTTTCTTTTAGAAACTCTTACGTCAGACTGAGACACCTTTGCACTAACACCTGGGTTCATAGTACAAATATCCCTATTGATAAAGAAGAGGAGAAACCTGTGATGCTTAAGGTAAGCCCTGTTACTTTTTTTTATGATTGCATCCTTAAATTTCTATACTTTCACTTATGTGTTGTTGATAGGAGTTCCAGTGCTTTGAGACTTGGGAGTTGGTCAAACAGTAAGCAGTATAACAGTAATTAATAGTGCCTACGCAGAGTATTTTATTGAGAAGATTGGGCTTTCATAGTAGTTTAATAGCTATACTGTTAAATTTCTAATATGTGGCAGTCAGCATGTGGAAGGTTTCTTTCTCCTGTTTATAGCAATATTTTGCAATCTCACTCTGAGATTTCTCTGTGTTGACAACACCTATGAGTTTGTACAGGGTGGTTCTGTTCTTATATTGTCAGAGTGAATCTGCGTAGGAGTGTGGCTTTTTGTCTTTATTAGTTGTTCACATGCTTACTGATACTACATTTTCTGCATTCTGATCTGATAATAAAACTTCTTTGGGTTTTTAGATTGGTACCTCTCCAGTAAAAGAGGACAAAGAAGCTTTTGCTATAGTACCAGTTTCTCCTGCAGAGGTTCGGGACTTGGACTTTGCAAATGATGCAAGTAAGGTGTTAGGTTCCATTGCTGGCAAACTGGAAAAGGGAACAATAACCCAGAATGAAAGACGGTAAGGAAACAAGAAGTTGGTTCAGATAATGTTTGCTTTACTTAATACCTGTTTCTTTTATTATTGATATGTGTGCACAGTAGAGGTTCTGTCAGCCCTCCCCTGTCGCTCTGTGAAATGAGTGCATGGGAACTGTTGTTGCGAATGTAGGGGAATAATCCGTAGCGTGCCTCTACGATGGGCTTTGCAAAATGAGTGTGGGAATTTATAATCCATCTTGTGAAGAGTGAACATATGACTTATGGCAAATCCTCTGACAATGTCTTTGAAAAATACGTGGCCGCTCAAAAAGAATGCGCAGTCTGCTATGTAAAACCAGGGGCCCGTGTGCTTCCGTAGGCAGTGTCTTTCATTTGGCCTAGAGGAGATGATAATCTGATCTATTTTCTCTGGCAGTTCAAAAGAACTGCTGAAAACTTAGTGATCGTATAGTTTGCCTTAAAGTGATGTCGTGTTAATGCTTCTACAGTTTGACTATTGAACAGTAACAGGCTGTAGCAATAGGGAGCACTGGTTCCTAACGTTAAATTTCAAACAAACCTTGGTGCTTTATCCACCATCTGGGTTAGTCTCTGATGCTGTTTGTCACTTAACGTTTTGAAATCTGTGTAACCTCACATTGTCATTGTTTTTTTTTAATGGAAAGAATTTATAGTCTTGTATTAACAACTTGTGACTTTTCTGTAGATCTGTTACCAAATTGTTGGAGGATTTGGTCTACTTTGTTACTGGTGGAACTAATTCTGGGCAAGACGTCCTTGAAGTGGTATTTTCTAAACCTAATAGAGAACGGCAAAAACTGATGAGAGAACAGAATATTCTAAAGCAGGTAGACTGCATTTTTCTCTAAACTATGCCTACAAGAAGGGTTGTTGGAAAGGAGATCCTAGTAGTAGAGAACCTGGTCAAAATGTTGGGACCAAAGGATCCGTTGAGTTTCTAGCCTTCGGCAGCTTGGCAGTGGACTCTAGGCATAGTATCGCTAGAGGAAAAAATGATAGAATATGGTTATGATCTTGGCTGCTCTGTGGCCAAGAAACACTGCGACTACAGTGTGTTTCTGATGTACCTTTTTGAAATTCATAAGTGCTAGCACAGTACATTTATGTTAACTTTAATCAGAGGGAGGCAGTGCCTCGTGGATTTATGTTTGGGTTTTAATGAATCCGTAGATTTTCAAGTTGTTGCAAGCTCCATTTACGGACAGCGGCGATGGCCCCATGTTGCGGTTGGAGGAGCTTGGAGACCAGCGTCATGCTCCCTTCAGACACATATGCCGGCTTTGCTACAGGGTACTGAGGCATTCCCAGCAGGATTACAGGAAGAATCAGGTTTGAAATACGTTTGCAGCTCTCAGTGATACGAATGTTTATACTGCTCCAAAAAAAAAATGGTGCCAGCTATTAAAACCAGACTCAAGTAGGGAGAAATGCTTTGGTATCCAGGCCAGGAGTGGGGGAGATGTTAAGGCTTTAAAGGAAGAACAATTAGAATGTAACTCAGTCACTGCCTGGGATGTTGGAATTAACAAACATCTTGCTGTTGTGTTATTGATTGTTTTCTGTAATTCTGAGAATGAATTGCATCACCTTTCTCTTTCCCTTTGATTCAAAGGAATACATTGCAAAGCAATTTGGCTTCATGCAGAAACAAATTGGCTATGATGTCTTGGCTGAGGACACGATTACAGCACTGCTTCACAACAATCGCAAGCTCCTGGAGAAACACATCACAGCTGCTGAGATTGATACTTTTGTTAGTCTTGTGAGGAAAAATAGGGAGCCCAGGTGAGACCTACATTTTTAAATACACAACCACCTCAGTCTTCTTAGAAAAATCTGTACTTGTCAACTTACTACCAAGCAAGCACAAGTAGTTCACTTCTTTTTTGGCATTTGCCATGTCTTCCTGCTAAGGCAACGGTCTTACTCTGTAGCGTTAAATCGGAGTTCTAAATGTTTTCTGTCTGAAATATAGGTTGCCTCAGTCTAAACCTCAGCATGGATTGATACCCTCTTGGCTTACATTTTCCAACAGGTTTTTGGATTATCTCTCAGATCTGTGCGTTTCCATGAACAAGTCTATTCCAGTAACACAGGAGTTGATTTGTAAAGCCGTACTGAATCCAGCAAATGCAGACATTCTCATTGAAACGAAGTAAGTCAGTGCCTTTAGAGATGGTTTTCCTAGTGTGAAACAGAAGGGAAGGGATTCAAAGCTGAGAGCACTTCTGGCACATCTAGAGAAAGCAGTCGAGTATGTGTGGAGTCCTCTTCGGATGCACAATAAATGGGTATTGATGACTGCAAAAGTCTGCAATGTGCGTTCTCAGACCTGCAGCCACAGACTTCTTTCTGATATTTTGTATTTTTCTTCCTTCAAATAGAAGACCTTGCAGGAAGGTGTTTAGGGTTCCATAGGCCTGATTCTCTTCTGGGGCTCACGCTTCCCTCTCTAAGCTGTCTGAGCTGACCGAGCACTTCTCGGGTAGAACATGGACTCTGCACTCAGCTTGTAGCAAAGCAGAAGCTGATGCATCCCTGCTCATCCCTTTCTCCCCCTGCTGTAGGGTTTTGGCCTCTAGCTTTCTGCATTGCCCTGCCATTGATGGAGCATCACTGCAGGCACCAAATCCCAATTGTCTGTTTAACAATGATGAGTTTATTCCGTACGTGGAATAGGGTACAGATAATCAGTATCTAAATACTGAGAAAGGGAAACAGGCCTTTGTCAGGTAGTACCAAAAACCCACGTGGCTGAGAATATCCTTGAAGAGTTAATTGTCTTCATCACGTTATAAAGACTAATTTATTTCCACCAGCACTTAAAGTTGCTGCATATTTTATTTGTTCATATATTGTATATTTGATTTGCATTTTTCATATGTATGGCTTCTAGTTGTTCAGCAAAAGAAAGATCTCTGTTACCCTTTTAGTTTTTAGTGGCTGACTTGTGACTAGCATTGTCACATAAGCAGAAAAGTTTTGATCCAGTTGGTATTTATGGGATCTATAGTACTGACCAAATGTTAGATATTTTTGTTTACCAAATCTTCCTTGTTTGTTGAATGATCTTTGAACCAGTTGTCACAGGAAGGTGCTTCTTGAAAGCCAGCCCTAATGTCTTTGTTTCTTCAGCTTCATCAGTTGAATGGAGCTGAAATGTGTAGGTACCATTCATCTTTTTTGGGGTCAAATGGAAAAGTTTACAGTCTAAATTCACTCTAATGCTTTTAATAACGAAACTCAAAGATTTTTATGTAGTAAATCGCTACTGCAGATCAAGTATGATATTCAGCTTTTACTTGGCATAGTTCAGGAATAAAATTTGTTTTCTTAATGCAGGTGAGATCATAAAATTACTTACTTTTATGTTACCAGTACATTTCAGCAGGTGTCTTGAAAGAAATGTTCTGAAAGATTTGCATGGGTCTTGGCAGTTTCTAGTCTAACCACACTTCGTTCTGGCAGGCTGGTCCTCTCTCGATTTGAGTTTGAAGAAGTGTCAAGTGGAGAAAATGCCTTGGAAGTTGGAGAAGATGAGGAAGAAGTGTGGCTATTCTGGAGAGACAGTAACAAGGAAATCCGCAGTAAGAGTATCAGAGAGTTGGCTCAGGATGCTAAGGAAGGGCAGAAGGAAGATCGAGACGTACTCAGCTATTACAGGTTAACAGCATGTGCAGTAGCTGGCTAGTGAAGTTCATCTAAACTGTTGTGGGGGAAAGCCTTCAGCATATAGGCTTCAGTTAAATTTGGGGAAAGGATGCTGGGTTCATGGATGAAATTGCCATTAAAAGGGAGTCTCTGAGTTGTGAGCTAAAAGCGTAAGGGTCATGGTTCAAAATAAAATTATCAGCATGAGAAAGTTTAAACTGATTTAAAAAGATTAGTTGAGGCTTAGAGTGCATTAAACGTGCACACCATTTAATGCCTGCATTTCTGCTTGGTTTCCACGTAAGTGGATGTTAATGCAGAGTCTGTATGCCAACTGTGTGGGTTACCTGCATTGAAATGGTACTTGGGGTGAATAAGCACTGTGGGAAGAACAAGATTTCAGTGTACAAATGGTTTTGCTTTTGACTAGAAAAAGTACTTCTTTACCCCCTGCCTTCTGTGTTTAGTACTGCTGCAGTATTCAGCAAGACAATCAGGGCATTCAGTAGTCTGACAGAATTCACCAGGGCAGTGTATGAACTTAAAATGCCACAAGTTAGGTTTGATTAATGCACTGTTCTTTCGTGCAGTTTGAGCTATGCTTTTAGCAGTTTCTAATGTGAAGTGATGTTTCCAGATGACTTGACAAGACACCAAGTTCTTGGCATAGTGTAAGATCAAGTTTCAGCCCAGACCAAATTCCTGTGTCTGGGTTTTTAACTTCTGAAAACAGTGTGACAGACTCAGCTCTGGTGGTACAGGGAGTACAGCTACGTTTTTTGGTACCTATTTTTTTTGCATTATCTCCCACGTTTAGATAATTTCAGTAGACTTCCCAATACATGTTTTTATTCCAACCTACTGGAGGGCTGTACTCAAAAGATAATCTTTTATAATATCAACTTCTAAAAATTATAGTTGCTTTCAAAATGGCTTGTATTACACTTTCTTTTAAACAGCATTGCTAGCGTTAGTTACTTTTAGCCCACGTTATAGTCTTCATATGCGCTGAAAACAGCTACTTAGTGTAGAGTTAGGTTAAACTACCATGAGGAGTGCTGGAGTTGAAAAGCAGTCTGTTGTCAATTCAACATTCATTTCCTTAAGAAATCTCATGGTTGCCACTGCTCAACACAAGTCTGTATGAGTGTTCATGAATGCTGGATGTTCATACTGAAGGTTAATCATCAGTCTGAATGTGCATAACTTAAATGCCAGTCACTTGCTCTTACAGACTGAAAAGCTAAGGAATAGTTTATTTTTTGACTACCATCTCTTGGACTGGAGAGAACAGAGCTCAGCAGTTGTTGAGCCATGTACCTAGCTGTTAAGGATTCTGTAGTGCATTCTGTTGTTCCTCCGTGAACCACCACGGCATCAGCATTAGTAAGAAGTGTTCCATCTTCTACAGTATCTAGGCTGAGCTGCCTTAAGTGTTCTTTGGATTCTTACAAAACTTTTGTTAATAGTATTACTTCTATGTAACTCTCTGGAAAATGAAGAACCCTTACATTTTATTCCTACACTGTTTCCACTTTTACTAGTGTTTGGTAAATACCTTTTTTTTCATTTTCCATAATGACTGGAAAATAGAAAATTCATCCATTATTACTATGTGTAATAGCTTATCAGTGCTACACACAGTGGATGGTTCTGGAAATTGAAGCTGTTTGTGTTTTACCCTTCTCCCCGAAGATACCAGCTAAACCTCTTTGCTAGAATGTGCCTTGATCGACAGTACTTAGCCATCAACGAAATATCTGGCCAGCTGGATGTGGATCTCATTCTCCGTTGCATGTCTGATGAAAACTTGCCGTATGACCTGAGAGCGTCTTTCTGCCGGCTCATGCTCCACATGCACGTTGATCGTGACCCCCAGGAGCAAGTAACACCAGTGAAGTATGCTCGTCTGTGGTCTGAGATACCTTCTGAAATTGCTATTGATGAGTAAGTACTTGCTGGAATGGTGTGGGAAAGGAAATTCCATCACTTAGTTATTATTGTTACTATTTTTAAACGAAACCAAATCGATCCTAATGGTTTTTTAATACTGTTTGTTTTGGTGTTGTTTTTTTTTTAGCCTATTCTCACTAGTTCTGTTATTCAAGCCATGTAGTAGATTCATTGCTTGTGATGTTTGGAGAGAATCTTCCTTAGTATAAAAAAAAACAAACCACCTTCCTGTCTATGTGTGGTGTAAAGTGTGAAAGCAGGGCCGTGTTTGCCTCTATTGGGGTGGTGTGATCAGTGACCCTGGAGAGGGGAAGCGAGGGGGAGGGCTGTTTCCTTCTTGCCTTATTTGATTGGAGCAGTGACTCTTCAAAGCTGATTGTCCAACGACAGGTAGCACAGTCAATAGCAAAAACAAGGGGGAAGATGCAGAAAGAAGTAATGTGCTGGATACAGTCACGCTGCTTAATTGCCAATGGAAAATATTCTGATACGGGGTAAAAAACCTATACAAAAACACAGCTCGACTGGAAACCTGATTTCTTGACTGTAGACCCATATCACCTCTTTGTAGCAGAAATAATTTAACAACAGCTGAACAGAATTGAACAAATCAAAACTCATTTTCTTCGGTCAGAAGCAACAGACACTGACAATTGTATTAACCATTAGGAATTTGATTCTTTTCGGTGTTCATGTTCAGTGTTTTCTTCCTTCCTCCCTTCCCTCCTCACTAACCTATTTATGAGAAAAATGCAGTAGCTCATAGTCAACCTTAAATACAAAAATAGAAAAATGGTTAGCTTAAGCCAAACAGTGAGTGGTGCATGATCAAAAAAGGGAGGGAAGGGAGGGAAGGTATCTAAGGAAGGTCATGGGCATTCTCTTTTTACAGTTCTCTCCAGAAACTGAGAAACTTAACATTTCTGTTACAAAAAAATTGAAGTCTACATTGAATATGTATTGTTTTTGTTTGGAGAGTAGTTAGCATCCACAGTCAGCATCTCTTGGCCACACTGTTCTCCTGAGTGCTGCACACAGCTTGTCAGATTCCATTTAAAAAAAACAGACATTATTTATTGGGACAAAACTCGTTTTGTTTTGTTTTCCTCAGACACTTTTAGATAGTGCAAAGTGACCCTATGGGGTAAAACAGCAAAAGCCAGGAAAGTCTGGTGTCAGCTTCCTGGCTCTCTCCATTGGACAAGCTGTTTAAGAGCCTGTAACTCTTCCTACATCTTGACTAACCACTGAAAAATTGCGTTGGGGAAGCACCCTGTGTGCACGCATGCTGAGTTCTGTTTGTTTTGTTTGCTTTCCTCTTCAGCTATGACAGCAGCGGAACTTCCAAAGATGAAATTAAAGAGAGATTTGCACAGACAATGGAATTTGTAGAGGAATACTTAAGAGATGTGGTGTGTCAGAGATTCCCTTTCTCAGATAAAGAGAAGAATAAGCTCACTTTTGAGGTAGTTATCCAGTTCTGATATTAACCTTTTTCTGGGGGATGTTGGTACTTTCTTCAGCAGCAGGAAGATGAGCAGGTACTCAGCCAGCGCTGAGCTGTGGCAGCCTGCCCTGCCTGCTGTGCTTCTCTCGTGCAGGCACTGCTTGCAGTGCTTCCACTGAGGTTTGTGACACTTTGTGAAGTTTGCTCTCGAAATGCAATTAATGAATGTGAACTTAGGTCTTAGAATTGCAGCAACTTGTTTACTTCTTGTGCTCTCAGTGTTATTACCAAGGCAAGCCTTACTGGTGTACATAGTCAGTAAAACTAAACGCTGTCTGCATGCACAGATATTCTCTAGACCTTACAGTATTACCAGTGCAGAGAACAATGCCATGCTCTGTGGCTTACTGACCAATTCACGGAGTCTGCAATAAAATGTAGTGAGTGTGTGCAGTAGTAATCTTGAACTACTGACGTAAAAATAAAACAATTTAAATGGAGAAGCATACTTCAGCTGATCAGTCTGACTTCAATATTTGCACCACGTGTGAAAGTATCTTTGTGGACTGTGAAGCAGTGCATGGGGAGGACTTGTGGGGAAACTGTAATCTGTAGATGTGGCATATGTTTTTTTTGTCATGCAAAGCCATAAAAAGCATTTGTACATACCTCCTCATCTCAACCTATCTCACCTTGACTGTAATGAGACAATGCAGTAGCCAGAGAACATTGATTGTATCCAGAGACCCTTGCTTCAAGCATTATAGCATTTGTGAGCAAGAAAACTTTGTAATAACATGCAGAACTACGCAGTTTTATATGGTATTGAGATATCACAACCAGAATATGACTCACAACCACGTTACTGATTTTTTTCACTCTGAAAATTTGATTTTTTGTAGCAAAATGTTTAGTATTGATCAGACTTTTTATTGTTGTTTTGGTAGGTGGTTAACTTAGCCAGAAATCTGATCTATTTTGGTTTCTACAACTTCTGTGACCTCCTCAGGCTGACCAAAATCCTCCTTGCTATATTAGACTGTGTGCACATCACTACCATCTTCCCTATTACCAAAATGGCAAAAGGCGAGGAAAGCAAAGGTAAGAGTGAAAAATATTGCTCATCAGCAGATTCTAGTTGGTGTAAAAATGTTAGTTTGGTTTCAACACCTTCTACTCAGCGCTGTCTGTGGCTTGGTTGTGAAGAATGGTGATGTCTGCGATGGAAGAGGGAGCGGGCAGGGGGGTTCTGAAGCATTGCTCCTACTGACTTTCACCTGTTGCAGGGATTTAGGTGTCTGGCTGCCTTTAACGTTGAGACAAGTTCTCTTTGTAGGATGTGAAGGGTCCTTGGCCTGTTAATGCAGTCCCATTACACCAACGTAATTACATGTTTACCTACCTCTCTGAAGGGAGCAATGTGATGAGATCAATCCATGGCGTCGGCGAGCTGATGACCCAGGTGGTGCTGAGAGGAGGGGGATTCTTGCCCATGACCCCACTTGCTGCTGCTCCTGAGGGCAATGTCAAGCAGACTGAGCCGGAGAAGGAGGACATCTTGGTGATGGATACGAAGCTGAAGATCATTGAAATACTTCAGGTACTAGCATCGCAAACTAATGGGCATTTTGTTTCTCTCTTTAAGTCAGTATAGTGCCATGCTAGGGTTTAATTTACTCCTGCCTTGTATGTACCTCTTTTTGAATGTTACAAGGGCGACCTTTTCAGGCATGGAGCACTCATGGTACATATGACGACATTATGCCACGACTGAAACAATGTAGTGGACTTGAATCTGCAGCAGACTCGTGTGTGTTTAACAGTGGCTTGTGAAGAGCTGATTTGCTGAAGCAGAGGGCTCTTCCTCCCCACACTGTTTTAGTAGTTTCTCAATCTCCAGGACCATCTTGTTAAGCGTCCCAAGGAGGGGAGTTAAGCTTGATGCTTGTTTCTGGATAGCCATCAGCCCAATCAGTTGATGCATGCACATTTGCCGCTCTCTTTCAGTCTCTTCCATCTTTGGCTTTTCCCTCTTGTTCACTCCCGAATCTTCAGGACATGAAGATAAAAGTTCTTTTCCCCTTTTCTGCAGCTCTGTCTAGATGGTGACACAAAAATACTGTGCTCAGATCCATTTTCCCTCCCTCGCTGTACAAGCTGAGAACTGTTGGGAACTTCATGGGCAAGATCATGTAGGCCAAAATGCTGAAAAAGCTGTGTGGGTGGAAGCATGCAAAGCAGCAGGAAAGCCATGGTGTGCCTTCCCCCTGCCCTCCGTGGGAGGCTTTGCACAGAGCTGCATCTGAGGTCATGCCCTTCCTCTCAGCAGCAGATGCAGCACGTAGGGGAGGCTTGATTCACTTCCTTTCACCATTTCTAATTTTAGTTAAACCGAGAACTTCTCTCATATGGCCTGGCATGCCACAGTGGGGTATTTTAATGCACCAGTATTCCCCTGTTACCATAGGCTATTAAAACTGCTATTAAGCATTTTCTCCTGAACGTGAGGATGCATGGTTTGGACAGCAGTGAGGTATCAAAACTCTGCCAAAGGCTTTTATTTGTAAAGTTTTATTACTGTGTGCCTATCATACTCACTGAAGTCATTGAAAAAAAATTAATGAATTCTGGGATTTGAAAAAAACAAACAAGCAGTGCAGTGCATACTTCCACGTACCTCGTCTCCAAGCTAAATCCACTCTTTTATAATGTTGATCTTGTGTGGGGAGTGCTGTGTTGTGTAAATTGTGTGTCTGTGTGTGTGTGCTGGAATCAGACAAGCTATTTCAACGTTTCTACTACTTCTGTATCGTCAGTTCATTTTGAATGTGAGATTGGACTACAGAATCTCCTGCCTACTTTGTATATTTAAACACGAATTTGATGAAAGCAACGCCCAGATGTCTGAGTCACCCACTGGAAGCAGTAGTCAAGAAATGCCAGCAAACGTACCAGGTTAGTAACCTTGCAAAGAATGACTTTGTGTTAGGAAAGGTTCTTCAATCTTAGTCAGTAATCGATTCGGGTTCTTGCTCTGGCCTATGAACACTGGTCCCACGGAAGCAGTGCAAACACAAGGCTGCCTGGTAACATCAGTAGTCTCTATTTTGTACTTACCATCAGTTTTTTATTCAAAATGTTCTTTTTACTTCGCTGCCTCTTGTGCCCAAGAGTAGGTTGTGTCAGTGAACTGACGTATAAATGGCAAGTGCAGTGGCATTCAGCTCAAGCTGACCTTTGTACCTCCTGCTGGTTGGAGAGCTGGGGCAGCAGAGAGGGAAGAATATGTAGCTGCCAACATTCCTGCAAAAATATGCCCAGCACTTTTTTAATTTCTTTTATTTCAAAGTATTAATCGTTGCCAGTAAAATAATATATACCTTCTACTGGAAAACGCAAAGCCCTTTCTGTCTGTTGAGCCATAGGGGTATTGTTGCCACTGCACTGGAACTTGTAGCTGCAGCCAGGTGTTCCTTGTGGATGACCCCTCTGAAACTTACACCATTTCCCATCGGTGTCTGGAATGATGCAGGTGCCATCTGAAAATAGACAAGAAGAATAAGCCTGGATGTTGCTGAAGTGGTTATAAGCTCAGTTTGTGAGCTGATGGCAGGTTAATGTATTTTCTTAGGTTATCTTAGAAAACTGCTTCAGTAACGTGTGTGTTCCGTTCAGCTTACTGTGACTCTCGCATACACCTACATCAACACTTACGGTTTAAAATGTGCTTAGACTGAAAAAACATCTCTGGTGCAACTCTGACACCCCGTATTTGTCTGCTCTCATTTTCTCAGGAGCCCTAGACTTTGAACACATTGAAGAACAAGCTGAAGGAATCTTTGGTGGAAGGAAAGTATCTCTTCAGTAGTGCTAACTGAGGTGTAGCTCAGCAGTTCCCAGGCTGTGGCCCCCAGTGTGCTCATAAGGACTGTGGATTGCAATTGCAAGTGAGGTGGTAAATGGAAAAGGATTGGAAGCAGCTGCCCCAGTTGCACAGGCTTTGTTTTCCTGAAATACCCTTGATACAGCTTGAAGTAACGTCCATTTAAATTAAAAGCCACGGATAAGATGCAGGTGGTCCTTCAGTCAAAAAAGATCTTCACTGCAGTGCTTCGCTTGTGTGGGTGAAAGCAAAGCTGGAGGATTAGTGCATCTAAGCTGAGTGCTGCTGGAAAATCTTAGGTGGAAAAGTTTGTGTAAGGAAGGATTGGGACTTCTGAGACAGATCTACTTAGCCATACTTATTTTTTTTATAATGCAGAATTAGATTGCACATGCATGACAGAACAAAACAACCTGCTTTCTTTCTGGAGTTGCTTATACTCCTTAAATCACAGGATGTAAAATCAGTGTCAGACTTAAGTACTTGGGTTTATCTTGATATTCCACCCACTCACTCTGTTGGAGCACCATGAAGGTGAATATTCTAATAGCCCTTAAGCTGTTCAGAGAGCTGTAGTTCCTTTCTGTAAACCTAAGATAACTGATTTCTTAAATGAGGGGAGAGAGAGAGATTCACTTACAGAATTAATGACCAGAATTTGTAATGCAAGTGTGCGTATTTGGTTGGAAGCAGAATTTGGGAAAGATTCAGAGTCACTGGGATATTTTATCGCCTACAGAAAAGAAATGCAGAGGAAAGGCAGCAAAGAGGAAAATTACTAGTGCTTGGCATAATTGATATTGCAACCTGGATGCAGAGGAATTTGTGTATTTTGTGGATAGAGAGGGTAGTATGAGGAATGGGCAGGAATTATTTGAGCAGTAAGATAAGACTGACGTGGGGACAAATAATTAGTCATAATTTGTCCCTGAAAAATATGGGTTGCATGCAGCTGCATGCTGAGTGAACTGTGAGTAATGAGATTCTGGAATAGTCTTCCAAGTAAGCATCACACCAAAAGAAAAAACCAAATCTGTATGTCTTCAAATAGCATTTGATTTGATAAATATTCTACTCATTTAGAAATGAGAGATTTTCCAGCGCAGGAAACTAGACTTAGAAACCTGCTGGAATGATATGCCCGATATTCTAGTAAATTCCTACACTCTGTTGTTTCCAGTGAGGAGAATACACCATTGGATTTGGATGATCACGGTGGCAGAACGTTTCTCAGAGTTCTGTTGCATTTAACCATGCATGATTATCCTCCCCTGGTCTCTGGAGCACTGCAGCTTCTCTTCCGGCACTTCAGTCAGAGACAAGAAGTCCTTCAAGCTTTTAAGCAGGTATGTGTGTGTATTAAGAGCACTGCTCTTCATCTGAACATGTATGTTGTAGTTTAAAAAGAAAAAAAAAGAAAATCTTCTTGTGCCACTAATGGATTGCATTCATGTAAGGTTCAACTGCTTGTTACCAGCCAAGATGTTGACAACTACAAGCAGATAAAACAAGATTTGGACCAGCTGAGGTCTATTGTGGAAAAATCCGAGCTTTGGGTGTACAAAGGCCAGGGCCCTGATGAGGCTATGGATGGAGTGCCAGGTGAAAATGAACACAAGAAAAAAGAGGTAATTAGGTTGTTCTTCTCCAGATTCTTATGTGAATATTTCCTGAAAATCTAACTGTTCCCAGACCCGTGACTAAGACAAGCATCTTGTCAGCAAGTTGCATAGCCCGGTAATGCTGTCTGTGTTGGTTTTAGACTAAGGCAAGAATAAGAGGGGAACTTAGACCAGCTGATGCCAATTAGTCTCAGGTGGAAACTGCTCAGAACTAGGTGATGCTGCTAAAGTGTCAACTTCAGATTCTAACACCAGGGTGCCTGCACCCAAAGTCAGGCAGATAGACTGTACTCTCAGCATAATGGATTTTTTCCATATTCTTTGGCTAAATTATTTGCATATTTAGTGTGGAGTTGTTTGACTTTCTTGTAGCTGTTAGCGTGGTGTGTTTATTAAGTGTTGAGTTTTATAGTAAGTCCGCTAGCGAAGCCAATGAATGAGTGCTAAGATGTACAGAAAATGCTAAAGCATCACATGCATACGACATACAATACTGTAGAGAGAAGTCTTGAAAAAACCCTGCATATTTTTCACTTTTAAGTATTCACTATTATTAAATGGCAGAGAATAGTGCTGAAGGAACCTGTTAAAAGCTGGTGCTTTGTTGTGCCTGATAGAACTGGGTTCCCCCAGTACACTCATCTGCCTTATAACTAATTAAATGCCTTTGTCTCAATATCATTGTAATCAAATAGAAAACAGAGGATGAAAGAATGCAAGAAATAGTTCCTGGAATCTGAATTGTTATTGTTGGAAGTAGAAGTAATTTACTGATTGCTTTCCTTGTGTCTAGTTAGACATCTTTTGCTGTTCATACAATGACAATTTAATAATAGTAAAGGGGGAGAGAAAATTTTTGACGGGGAGGACTTGATTACAGATGGAACTTGACAAATGAAGGAAAGGACAGGAGGTTACTGTCTCTAAAATTATCCCACCGTCACCTTATTTTGTGTTATAGAGGTCTTGACAGGATAATTATACGTATTTTTCTGAGACTGAGACTGGCAGCAGACTGAAGGCTGACACCCCTTTCCAGGAGGAGAGCAGTCACTATCCTCGAACAGTAATTTTAGTCTTCACGAAGAGCATACTACAAGCTTCTAATAAACTGTCTGATTCTTATTCACAGGAAGGTCACAGCAAGTCACAGAAGCCTGAAAGTACTAGCAGCTACAACTACCGTGTAGTAAAAGAGGTAAAACTGCTTTTTTTTTTTTATAGTTAAATGAAAGTATAAATGAGTAACACAGCTCTGGAGAGCTGCAGTCAGAGGGAGACACCCAGGAAAGTCTGAGTCACTCTTCCATTGTGGAAACTATTTGCTGAGTAATAACATAACCCAACTTGAATGAGAAGCCAGGAGTATAATAAGCACGACATGTGTGTTCTTTCCTTAAGAATGGATTAATGAGAAAGACAATGTTTTGTTGCTGTTTCAATGGTAACAATGTTTTTACTATTAAAGGCTATTAAGGAAGTAAGCAAGTCAAGAAGCTACTTTAACTGTTCTGTCCTGAGTAGTTCACATGCAAAAACTGTGCTGTTGAAATTTAATTTCAAAAATACCAAACAAAGAGCACGCATTGGCGCTGCTGTGTTCTTGGTAATGGGCTTTCTGCAGCACTGTGCTGCGGGGCCAGATGGTAGCCTCACTTTACACCGCTAAATTCTGCAGGACCAGCACTAGTCAGAGATGAAGTGGGTAGTGCCCAGGCCGCTGACCACCAGATGTGATGATGGATCTGTTGCCTCAGTGCTTCCCTTGCCTGTGCCAGAGATGACACTGCACTGGCTGCTGCGTCCTGGGAGAGGGGCGAGCGACTCGGGCATGGCTGCTGCCTCCTGCTTCTCAGCTGCAGCTCGGTCCTTCTGCCTTCCTACTGCTGTTGCAGGAGCAACCAGGCTTTAAGCCAGTCTTAACTTCTCATCTTGAGGCTGCAGAACTTGATTTTGCTCACTAGAATCATTACTGTTGATGCAGATGTGTTTTCTGATGTTAGCTCTCTCTGGGAGCCATCTGGCACTTTCTGAAATACAGCCTGGTTCTAAAGCAAGTCTCTTCTCCAGATCCTGCTCCGGCTCAGCAAGCTGTGTGTCCAGGAGGGCGCCTCGGTCAGGAAGAGCCGCAAGCAGCAGCAGCGACTGCTGAGGAACATGGGAGCACACGCGGTTGTGCTTGAGTTGCTGCAGATCCCTTACGAAAAGGTTGGGTTTCTGTACAACTACCACTTCATGTTATGTTGATGGGCTTTTAATACCTCGTCCAAGTATTCGTTGTTGCTATGCAGTATCTGTATGATAGCCATTCGGGGAACGCTAAGGGACACAAGGGAGCTTAGTCCCCTGTAGGGTACATCAGCAGATCTGCCCAGTAGCTACACACAGTGCAGACCCCCCCCCTGCCTGCCAGTCCCAGAGTCCCTCTTAGGCATGAATTAATACCAACTGGCTAACCAGCGGAGGGCTGCAGTTCATAATTAGACATATCAGAGTGCCACGTGTAGTGTCAGTGGTACAGGGTGAAACTCTCTTGGGCCAGGCTGCTGTACACATTGCACGGCACTGCATTGTGCTGATGGAACACGCCCTGAGTTCATTGCCCTGTTGCCCATTAGTCACTGGCGACAGGTACTTATCATTGCATAAGTGAGGGAGCTTGTCACATTCTAGCACTTACTCTGCTGTCCTCTGTTCCAGACCCCACAGGTTTCTGAAAACCAGTAATTCTAGGCAATAGCTTTGAATAATGTGAAGCTGAGTCTCACTGTCTTGCTAAGAAAAAAAATCAGCAGTAACAGCCTCTCCGATAACTCTGCCATTCTGTCCCATATTTGTGAATGTGCTACTGAACAGGCAGGGTGGAAGGTGTTTCACCCTTGGAAATGCGTGAAACCTCTTAAGAATAAAAACAGTGATTTTCCAAGCTGCGTTTTTTGCCATCAGTAATCTACATGATGTCAGAGGAAAGGCACCGGTTCCTGAAATGTGCTTGGACGCATGCAAGTAGTGTGCACATTCCAGTAAATACAAATTGGACTTAACTGTTGCAATAAGAACTTTCCATCTCCTCTTTGCCATGAACTACCTATCTGTCACTGCTGAAACGCATTTCAACAGAACGTGGCAATTTTCCTTGGTAGCCCTAAGGTGATGATGTGTTCTGGTTTGGCCAGTGCAGTTCTCTGTTCAGAAGTGTAAAAGTGACTAAAGCACGTTGCTGGCAGGCGTGGGCACGGAGTCTGTGATTTTAAAGAATAAACTACTGTAATTTCTATTACGGTCTTTAGTTTTGATGATCTTTAGAACTGCGAAGCAGGCCAAACTCATCCCTAATGTCTGTGAACTGGGTGGAGGTTTGTTTTTCTTTGGAGTGTGAGAGATACGTGACAGTTCTCTTGCAGAGCTGGAACTGGGACTCATCTAGTGCTCACCTGAAAGTGAACCTTCAGATTCTTTGTAACCCCATCGTATTTGTCATGCAATCACAGGCTGAAGACACAAGGATGCAGGAGATAATGAAGCTTGCACACGAGTTTTTACAGAACTTTTGTGCTGGGAACCAACAGAACCAGGCATTGCTGCACAAGCACATAAACCTGTTCCTTAACCCTGGGGTAAGAATAACCTCATGCCGTAATTTTTTTTCCAGCGAGCAAAGAGAACGGATTGTCCTTGGTAATTGCCTTTTGGCCTGGTCTGATGCAAGACTGGTTGAAGGGGTCACACTTTGTTTTCTTTCTAAAGCCTCAAAAGCTTGTTTAGGACCATTTCAGTGTAGAAAGTTCAGGAGGCTGAAGTGGGCTAAAAAGAAATAAGCTGAGATACAAGGCACAGTATTGAAAGGTTGGCTCCTCGGAAGTGGTCTGTTTGGTCCTACACCCACCCTGCAGGGGTGTTGGCTTTATCTTGATCTCTCTGTGAATTTGGTGATGTGTTTGTTTTCTAATTTCTTTCTTCCATCCCTTTCGCTAGATTCTGGAAGCAGTAACAATGCAGCACATTTTCATGAACAACTTCCAGCTTTGCAGTGAGATTAATGAACGCGTCGTTCAACACTTTGTCCACTGTATAGAAACACACGGCAGAAATGTTCAGTACATAAAGTTCCTGCAGACAATTGTCAAGGCGGAAGGAAAATTCATTAAGAAATGCCAAGATATGGTAATGGCTGAGGTGAGAGCTGCAGAGATTTGCAAGGTCTGAACAGAAGTTTTCACATACCATTTGGTGAAAATGACAAATTGATCCTCTCGCTTCTGGGACTGCCAAGAAGCTGACAGTTAGCTCTCTCAATGCAAAAAGAGCATACAGCTCCAGAAAGCACAGGCTGTTTTTGTGACCAAAAGCTTTCTGAGCTCTTCACCTATAGATGCAAAGAGCGGTTGGTTATTAATGATACTTGCAAGTTATTTTCCAGGCTTCTGCAGAGCAGTGTATAGGCAAGCTTAGTTTGAAGGGAGGCTGCCTTTCCATAGGAAAACTGTCTCTAAGAGAAGTAGTTTAATTTCAATATTCTAATACTGAAGGAAAATTTTACCATGATAATAATGTAATTTGATGGGAGTTTTGTTTCTTAAGTAGCTGAATATGTAAGTTCTTGGTAAGTGCTGAAGGAGGAAAAGTCTGAGGGACTTTACCAATATATGCGTGTAGGTAACAGGGAACTGGGGATGTCAGGATAGAAGGGAGAGGTAAGTAAAGGGTAAATAAGTCCCTTCACGTGGGATTTTGGAGGCAACCTGTTTGACAGTGTATTTGCATAACTAATGGCATTTTTATTGGCCTCCACGGCAGGGGGAGCTCGAGGATCAGATTTGTCAAGCTCTGGCTTCTACGCATCAATCTTAATAAATTGATCAGAGGTCTTCAGTGTTTTGCAGTTCAATTTAAAAATGACTTTGTGAGCTTCTCAACGTGAAGTTGGGTCGGTGAAGATGTTCAGCAGTCAGCTTTGACCAGGGTCAGCAGCTGCTGAGGAGGAAGGGGTTGCCTTCTGCCTTTTATCGAGCTGGTGACCCCAAGCTCTACCTGGAGGGCTGTCTGATCCCTACAGCTGTGTGCTTTGTAGTGCTCAGCCCCACAGCAGCTCTCAGTCTGCTCGCTGTCATTTTCTTTGTGGAGTCAGAGGAGGTCCCAAGTGCTCTGGAGCTCTGGCCGCCCTGATCTGAAATGTGAAGTTGATAGAAATCTTCAGTATGTGACTTAACGTGTCACTTGCTAGCCTTGGAAAATTGATGGTGTTTGTTCAGAAGGGTGGAATTACTGAGCCTGGCAGCCCTCCCACCCGGCGTGCCCTCAAGGCATTTTTCTGAACAAAATGGTACATCTACAGCTTACTGCATTAAAAAGTCAGCTCAGGCAATATACGTGAAATTAAAAAGTACAATGGAAAGTCACAAGCTTCTTGGCACAACTTCTGTCTAAGCAGTCAGTTGGACTGACTTTGAAGTTCCCCAGCAGTTTAGAAGTGGTAAATTCTTTAAGAGAAAGTGTTGTACTTGAGCTGTGCACCCTGTGAGGGGAGCACCAGAGGAATGCCCAGCTCACTTGGTGGCTGTGCTTCTTTTAAGGTTCCAAAGAATAGCTAATCAGGACTTAGCCTGTAACAGCCCGCTGATTAGGGGAGGATGCTGTGGGGAGATGCCCAGGCTTTGATCTGTTAATGAAATATTTTTCTTTCTTGTTAGCTGGTGAATGCGGGAGAAGACGTCCTAGTGTTTTACAACGACAGAGCCTCCTTCCAGACTTTGGTGCAAATGATGAGATCGGAGAGAGATCGGATGGACGAGAACAGCCCGCTGATGTACCACATCCACTTGGTAGAACTGCTGGCTGTGTGCACAGAAGGCAAGAATGTCTACACAGAAATAAAATGCAACTCCCTCCTTCCTCTGGATGACATCGTTAGGGTAGTAACCCATGAGGATTGCATACCTGAGGTGAGGGCTGTTTGGAGACACTGGCCTGTGTGAATTTGAAATGTACTGACTTCGGGCAAGAGAGATCTAGTATTGTTTGGTCCTTTTGGCCTGATAAAGCTTGTGGGGCAGGTGAGCAGCAGCAGTGAGCTGGGAAACAAAATTTCTCTCCTGGTCCTGCTATAGACAACCCTAGTGATTCTGGGTAGCTCCGTGAAATCCTTTAGTTTCCTTGCCCTTAAAATGGGGGTATGATGCTCTGCATGTTTCTTTTATAGAGTTCTTGAAGCAGAGAAGTTTATGGAATATGCTACTAAACTTGAACAGATGGTTCTGCAGAACTGGAAATGATTATAATGCTGACGTTTTGTCTGCAATACTCCCAGTGTTTCTTATTGGATGATGTCTTGCTATTCATGGCATTAAATTTCACCCGTGCTTAAATAAAAGGAAGTTGAGCTACAAATGATTTATGTAGCAGTTTTAGAGTGACATTATATCCATTCGTAATACTTTTCAGGTTTTCATTTTTTAATGGTAACTTTTTTCTCCACTTTTAGGTTAAAATTGCATACATCAACTTCTTGAATCATTGCTATGTGGATACAGAAGTAGAAATGAAAGAGATTTACACCAGTAATCATATGTGGAAGCTGTTTGAGAACTTCCTGGTTGACATCTGTCGGGTAATGATTTCTGTATCTAGGGACTGAATTGAAAAAGTTTAACCTCTGTAGTATATAGCAATAAAAATAAGACACAGTGCTGCTGCATCAAGGCAGTAAGTACCCCCAAATGCTGTGCCTTTTCACATTTATATCTGCCTTTTCCTCTGTGCCTGCGGATTTCATTAGTCATATTCCATGGAACACATTAATATTTTCCTTTCTTCTAAAAAAAAAAAAGAGAGAGAAAAGCCCCACACCCTGCTCCTTTGTCTAATGCATTTTTCTGTTCTGCCACCTGGCTTGCTTATTCTGGCTCTGATAGCTAGTTCCTTCCCAAGCAATAGTCAATGTTTTTTGGCAGGTCAGGACCGTTTTGTTTTTCCAAGCTTGGCATTTGTTTGTCCCTGTGGCTTTCTGCCTGGGATTCCAAGTATTTCCCCATATGAAAGCATTACCCCTTGGTCCTTCCTATCCTCCTAGTTTATTTCTTCTAAGGAACCCTTTCTTCCCCTTACTCCTAAACATGCTATATGCCAACATATTGAAACAATGAGAGCGTTGGGGTTTGCCTTTGCATGTGCTAGAATTACAGAGATCCCAGTATCACAAATACTGTACTGACAGGGAACTCCAGTCCGTATTGCTTATTAGTCTGTTTTGGTTGAGCTGCTTCTGATCTAATAACGAATTGTCTTGCAGGCTTGTAACAACACCAGCGACAGAAAGCATGCTGACTCCATATTGGAGAAGTACGTTACAGAAATAGTGATGAGTATCGTCACCACTTTCTTCAGTTCCCCATTCTCTGATCAGAGCACAACTTTGCAGGTAGGAAAAAAGAAGAGCGATGGATGAAGAGATGGTGCCAACATGATTATGTTAATTCCGCGTTGGTTCTGTTATCAGTTCAAAAGAGACGTGTGCAGATATGTATTCTTTGTGACCAAGATGTTTATTTGAGGTAGACATGGGTAGAAAATTTGTATATCAGTGTACAAACACTTTCTGTGAGAACAGTTTCAACTTAATGGATAAATTCAATTCTGAACCACCATTGAGACTACGTGGAAACTCCCTCCTGAAGACCTGCGTGTCATCATGAGGTTAGCAACTGGATGGCAGGAAAGAGTTCTCCAGAGCACGCTGAGGAAAGAAGAGAAAGCTTTGGTGGCAGGCCTTCCAGATAGGGGGAGTGGAAGTTGCACTACAGAGGGTACAGAACCAGTATGTTTGTATAAGATTATAATTGCCTTTAAAAACAACAAAAATGCAAAACCTCTGTTCCATTAAGCTGAGTAACTTCTGATCTTGAAAAAAAGTGTGGGGGAGAACTTGGAATGTTTGTGACAGAAGATAGAGATTTCCTCAGCAGAACAGCAGTGTCAGGACATTGCCCTAATGTTTGTATTTCAGCACAAAGATAACATCATTCTTTTATTCATAAATAACTTGGGAGGAGTGTGGGCGGGGTGGTCAGGTGTCTGGCTGATCTCAAGTCTGAGTATGGTGATTGCTGAAACTTGATGCAACCTCATCGTGACAATGGCAGTTGTTCAGAGTGCAAACTCCAGGTTTGTAATTGAATTCAACTGGCAGCAGGTTAGGAAGCATCTTGCTTCCCAGAGGCAGCCATAAGGGGCAAGTGCCAATTGACTGTGGCAGTCCCTCATCACGGTGTGTGTTGTAACCCTCTGGATCATGCTGTGCTGCCTGGGTGACTGCAGGCTTCTGGGAAAATGTACACAGAACTGCTGTGTGACTGCATCAGGTGAGGAGTTCTTTCTGTCCAGCATTAGCAGTATGTTCCTGCCCTCACTGAATCGGAGTGTAGTTGACCCGTGCCTGGATGACCAGTTTCCAGCCCGATCCGTCCAACTATTTTATATTCAACAGAGGTCTGCTTCTCAGACCGTATTCAAGCAAGGAGTCAGTCACGTTGAAAGCAACAGAGCGGTATTTGAGTTGATCTCAAATGCTCTTTAATTGCCAGACTGTGTGCATTGCCTGTGAGAGCACAGAGAGCTGCAGCAGCTGTGTTTGGGCTGAGCAGCTTTATTAGAGTTGTGTCTTAACCCAGGCAAGTCTGAGCAGTCCAGCAGTTCATTTGCTTCTCATGTGACTTCAAAATGTCAGCAACTATTGTACCATCAGCTTCCATGAAAGTTTGTCAAAATTTCATCAAAAGATAAGAAGTTGAGATCAATGGTTTGCCTTGTTCCTCAGGGCTCTGCCCTTCTCCTCTCATCCCTCTGTTGTATACCTTGGCTGTCATACCTTTAATTGTCATCTGAGAGTACACCATTTGAATATACTTCCTTATCATGTTTTAGCTATCTGATAACTTTATATGTCAGCAGTTTTTCTTCAGTATCTCGTTCACACCTCCATACGCAGCCTATTTCATCCCTCCTTCCCATCTCAGTTGATAGCTCTGTCTTTGGCTTATCCTGGATTTGCCTTTCCTCTATGTCTTTAAGTTAAAAGCTCTTTCTCTGCCTTTCCCTGCCTTTCAACACTTTCTCATATCTGAGAGCTCTCCCACCTGAGCAGTACAGCCTGCCAGAGTACCTGGCTGGTGTCTGTAACTCCCCCAGCTGGGGTTTTGCCCTCAGATTTGAAATTCTGCAGGGCTCCCTGTCTCCATAGGCAAATGACCTTTGCCACTCAGCTTTGCCTTGCCTCTGGATTCACTCACTCCCCATTCTTTCTGCTGCACTGTGTCCTCTCATGTCTTTGCATACGAGCCTCTTCTTGTCTCATGCTCTTTCGTGTTATGGCTTGTTGGACTTGAATTGTGCCTCCCCTAAGTCAGGACCAGCCTTGCTTGTTCGAGTAACACCTTCTACATCTATCATACAGTTCAAATAATATAAAATTTAGGACAACATAAATATGTCTTTCCAAAGAACAGCTGTCCAAAAATGTTCCTCCTTAACAAGTACTGTTTAGCTTGCCTGCCTCCTAAGGGTGCTGCTGCCCGAAGCTTTCCTTCACAAATGTACTCAGAGGGATGTGGAACATGGGATAAATTTCTTATTTGATTTATGGATCTAGTTTGAACAAATTAAGTGTCTCTGAAGCTTTTTAGACCAGCAAGTCGTTGAAAAGCAACTGGAAGGACTGTCAGTGGTTAAGTTGAAAAGTGCAGGTATTTTCAGTGCCCTCGGAGAACACTGTCTGCCATGTTTTTGGTGTTTGGCTCATTTCTAGAAAGGGTACTGGGTATTTGCCTCATTGTAGTATTTAGTTCTTGAATTTGGACCCTCCTTTTGTGAATTTCATAGTGGTGTTATTTAATGTATTGATCTAATAGATTTAATCGTCTAATAGATTTTTTTCCCTCTAACTCCATTTTTTTCTTACAAACAGACACAGATCTTGACCAGAATAAAAGAGGTATTTTTTTCTCTGGTTCCTAAGTCTTGTGGGCTGTGCACTGCGGTGTAGTTCATTTAGCTGCTAGAAACATGACGTAGCTGATAGGCAATGGGACGTGGGTATTCCCTCTCAGGCCGAGTTCATTTGAAACATTTTAAATGCTCTTTCTTCTATAGGTAAAAAATAAATGAATTGCTATACGAGGTAATTATTATACAAAACCATGTGGGGAGTTCTGATCAATACAGTTGGGATGTTGCAGAGATGAAAGAGCAAAGCTCATGTGCATATATGTGTCAGAGTAGCTCACCTATCTGCAGTGGAAGATCGCCATGCAAAGTACAGGGCTAAAAACCACATGTTAATTCTGGCTGCTCTGCAACAACAGTATTATTTACCACTAACTACTACCTGTGTTCAAAATAACAAATACACAGCTGGTTTCTTCAGTAAATTAGATACCAGGTGATATTTGAAGTGATGAGTTTTCAACTCTGTAGCTGTGCTGTTGCTTAGCCAAGAGCAGAATCCCATTTACCTGTGGGCCACTGAGTCAGCTGCTGGTCAGTGCTAAAGGAAGAACCTCCGTGTGCCAGGTTTGCTGATAACTCTGATTAAACAGATTAAGATTACTGCTTATTTCCTTTGCTTAGTCAGGCTTCAGTTACTAAAGCTTTATGCTTTAGAAGCTGTCTATTTAAGACTTCCCTTCCAGTCTTTGCTCCCACCCTCTCCATTCAGTTGCTGATGGTGTGGTAGATATGCTGTCTACGTGGTAAATCATGTAACTAGAGGATGCAGACTAGCTGGAAATGAGTGGTGCACAAGAAGTCATGGCTGAAGCTGGAAACAGTGTTACCCCAAATTGATGCTGACACGTTTCAGTGTGATGTGATGCTTGATTTTTCTTTTGCCTTGTGTTCCAGACTCGCCAGCCTGTGTTTGTGCAGTTGCTGCAGGGTGTGTTCAGAGTTTACCATTGCAACTGGTTGATGCCAAGCCAAAAGGCATCAGTGGAAAGCTGCATTCGGGTGCTCTCAGATGTAGGTAAGACATGGATGCAATCGGATCTGAACGCTGCAAACGTGGTCTTGCATTTGCTGCTCACATTTCATCCTTCCGAAAAACGAAGCTCAGCTTACTTCTCGCTGGTGCAATTTGCAGCTAATTCAGAGCCAAGTCACACTGCAGAGCCAGAATCGTGCTGATGTATTGCTGCAGCTGAACAATAGGTGTTGTCACTGTAACCTGAAGTGCTTTCCTGGTTTAACCTCAGAGCTCTTCGTAATCCTGTTGATCTGTGACTGGGAAATGGTCCATCTTTAGTTTTGTAGCACTCCTCCCAGTTATTTGTTCTGCTTTTAGTAGCAAAAAGAATAATTTGTACTGGATATGAAACCAAATCCTGTTGGGTAGGCGCACGTGTGTGCTAGCATGAGATGAGTGTGTGTCTAAGGACGTATTCCTATTCACGGAGTTTGAGTAAACAGCTCAGAATTGTGAAATACTTGAAACGTAGTGCTGCAGAGAGGTCTGAGCATTCACAGGGACATTGTTTAAAGTGCATTCTAGGTAGACTGCAGAAAGAATTGCAAGTAGAGCTTGTCTTATTCTTGCATTGGTTGTAATACATGGACTAAAGGAATCAGTTCTCATTAAACCTCTACTTGTTGCAGCAAAGAGCCGAGCAATCGCAATTCCTGTGGACTTGGACAGTCAGGTCAACAATCTCTTCCTGAAATCTCACAACATTGTGCAGAAGACTGCAATGAACTGGCGAATGACTGCGAGGAATGCTGCCCGCAGAGATTCGGTGCTCGCTGCTTCCAGGGATTATCGGAACATAATTGAAAGATTACAGGTGACTGTGCAGCACCCCTTCTTCTTTTGATAACCGCCTGCGTGTTTACGTGGAAGGAGGAATTCACGAAGTGGAAAGATGTGGAATTACCTAGTCAGAATGCTGCATGGTGAACAAGTTAGCTGATGCTGAATGTAATCCTTTGCATAAAATCAAATGTAAACCACCGCATAAAGAAACATAATTGAACGTACATTGAATGAATAGAGAAGTTTTACCCCCCTAGGAGGGGATGACATGTGAAGTTACCGGTACTTGAGACGTTCTTGTTCTGCCATTTGTTAGAAGTAAAGCATTCCTTTGGTGGGACAGGACATTTTCACTGCCACAGCCTTCCAGACCCCTTGAGTGCACTGCTGCTTGTGCACCAAGCGTCTCAGCGCAGTGAAAGGTGCCCCAGACCTGCAGGAAGCACTGCAGGGCTCCCAGTGAATGGGTGCGTTGCTTTCTTGTAGCACGGTTGCATCCAGGGTCATTTTCCTGAGGTGTGTTGGCATTCCCACAGTTTCTGCTAAAAAATAACATTTAAAAATAATGCTTCATGTTAGAAATAGGGACTGTTTTAGCTATATTCTATGTTCAGACCAGGAGATGGTTCAGTAAAGCCTCTTTGATACCATATTAAATTCATTATCTTAAACTATGTCTTTTTCCTTTAAGACTCATCCTATGTTCAAAAACTTTTTATAGCAAACAGTGCTAACTAACTTTGTTAATTTAGTACAAAATGCAAGAACTCTGCCCAACCCATTCTCACTGAAATAGTTTGTCCCTCTCTATCCGTTCCCCTCTATTCTTTTCAATGAAACTTTTCTCTCTGGCTTCATGTGGATCTCAGTATTTTCTGAGTGCTGAAGTTTTAGCATAAACATCCTTTTATTGTCAAGTAGCTACAGCTTTCCAAGCATGAGAGAAAAGGGAAGAATCCTATTTATGCATAACTTTAAGTGGTACTTCCTTTGTCAGCGTATGTAGGCATAAATACTGAGAGTTACCACAGAGTTTCTATGCAGTGAATCTGCATTCTCCTTTCTCTTGAGTGAACAAGAGCACCTGCAATGTTGGGGAGAGCAGGGGAACTAAGTAATATGGGGGTTTGCTAGAAAATAAGTCTTCCTTTTTAGAGAAGGCTATTAAACAATAAAACTTGGTCTTTTCTGACCAAACTCTGGGGGTATCCAGGCAGGGAAGACCTAACTGTTCCTGTTCCTCTTTTGCAGTTTGTAAAATTAGTATGTATGTAACTATATATGTGTTTGATGTCTAAAATGTCAGTATGGTTATGTTCTAGGACATAGTGTCAGCCTTAGAGGATCGTTTACGTCCTCTTGTCCAAGCGGAGTTGTCAGTACTGGTAGATGTGCTTCACAGACCTGAGCTGCTCTTCCCAGAGAACACAGATGCAAGGAGGAAATGTGAAAGCGGAGGTTTCATCTGCAAGTAAGTTGTCCTGAAATTTGACTTGCTGGGAGATTTTTGATTATATTTTGCTTTTTACCACTTTCCACCCCATGTTCCGTGGAGTGGTGCGTTCTTGCCCTGCTTTATGCTGGTATTTCTTGCTATAGTAAATAGTGCTTGTCATTTGGAGGAGGGTGGTGGGCTCCTGGTGTGGGGGAAAGACTATCTGATATCCTCTCAGGGCTATTACTTAGGAGCCTGTTTGCTGCCTTATACATAGCATGTATAAAGGAGGATAAAATTTTGAGCTGATTCTTGTCTTCGATGATGTTTGCAAGGTGTTTGCCCCTGTAGCACTTGATGCTGTGTCAAAATCAGTTCTTATCTCATGCTCACGTAACTCAGATGCCCAAGTTTGGAGTGAAGGAAAAGAAGAGATTACAGGGTCACTTGCAGGGCAGAACCCAGGTTCTCAGATCATCTCCTGGAGAGGTGGATTATGTACAGGGATTTCGGAAGTAATTAACAAATGCTGGGTAGAGTGGATTTCTAATTGCACTGCTGAGGACTCCCAGTATGTTTTTAACAAAAGTAGCGTGTGGAACAGTTTTCTCCTTCCTGTTAGTGTTTGTTCTGGAGATCTGTCAAGTCTTAAATTATATGGTGCCTTCCTCTGATTCCTTTCTGCCTGTAATCAGATGGCTTTTATCTAGGTATCCTTCTGCCAGCCTCTCTGCACGTTTCCTTTGCAGCTTCACCAAAGCCCATAGCAGCTTGTTACACGTTGCTGCTGAGAGAATATTCCCCAAATAGTTATGTAATGGAGAGACAGAATTATGTTCTAATAAAACCCTGTTTGCAGCTTAAATTCAGTAAGAGAGCCACGTATCTTATCTTACTTTTAGAATACTATTATTAAAATGAACTGTAATTGATTGTTTATTTTCAGATTAATAAAGCATACTAAACAGCTGCTAGAGGAGAATGAAGAGAAACTATGTATTAAAGTATTACAGACACTCAGGGAAATGATGACCAAGGACAGAGGCTATGGAGAAAAGGTAATGTAACTGACAGCCCTTCATTCCATGTTCAACGCTGCCTTCAGTAAAGGAAAATAAACTTCAGGCTTTTTCAAGCTCTGTTTTGTATGTGTAAGCATTTCTGTGCTGGAGAAGGAACAAAAAAATTTTTATTCAGCTAACAACTTCAGATAGAATTGGAAAGGTAAGCCTTGTTCTGTTGTTTTCTACTTGAAATTTGCAAGTTTAACTCCTAATTCTTGCTGTTGCTGACAATGGTTACCTTTTTACAAAGAATGTAACTTCTTTATCTGTTTTTTTGAGTCTAGGTGACTCTTCATCAGGTCACATACACTTACAATAAGAGGATATTTTGTGGTTTGATTTTAATTTACATACATCTGAGTCATCTTGTGAGTTACAGATGGAAACTGTCTGTACAGCCACCCCTGTATTTTCTTTTCACTTCTTTGCCTTTCCTACGTACAGTTCCTTTGTCTAGTTGAGAGGGATGTTTTCCTGTAGTTACAGAGCGATCCTCTGAATCAGAAGCGTGTGTCTATGCCGGTATGTTTGGGAATCTGGATGTTCCTGCAGTCCATCTTGAACTCCCAATCTAAAGCATCTCCTCCATTTTTTAAGCAATCCAGCCTAACGACATGCCACACAGCAGGCACGCAGTACAGCCTGTGGGTGAACGTG
This sequence comes from Numida meleagris, assembly GCF_002078875.1. NCBI lineage: Eukaryota > Metazoa > Chordata > Aves > Galliformes > Numididae > Numida > Numida meleagris. The sequence goes on from NC_034419.1 coordinate 18,546,111, forward strand.
CTCGTGAAGAGGTCGGAACTGGCAGCTGGGGCTGGGAAGCAGTGGTGTGGAAGGATGCTCCCTGCAGCTGGGAGCCTGTGCCTGGGAGCAGATGGTGTCTCGTGTCCGATGCGCACGTGCTGTAGGGTTTGAAGTTGTTGCGCAGTGCTAGATTCACAGCCCAAAAAGGCAAAAGCTTTAGAGCTCAGACAGCTTCGTAATATGAATATTAACTGTTTATAGCTATAGCTGCAGCCGTGAGGGAGGGAGAAGCTGTGAAGGCAGAGGAAGCTGTGGCACCACCAGGGTGAATGCCCACCTGGGATGACGCAGACAACCTCTGCTTTGTCTAGTGTAGCTGGAAAGGAGGACGCAGGAGCAGAACACAGTGCTCTGCTGCCAGTTCAGCAGGAGGCAGGGACCTGGAGGAGCTGGGAGAGCAAACACAACAGGGAGGCTGCACACATGTGGCTGTGCACGTGTGTGGGCTGTGACCCTAGCGCACCCAGCTGAGCACGGGGTGGGGTGGAGGGAGGCTGCTAGCAAAGTGCCCAGAGGGCAGGGATGGCCAGGGCGTGCTCCCTTCCCACGTGCTGCACCTCTCACTGCACCTCTCTGGATCCAGCCCACCTCCGGGCTGTGGCTGCACATTTGCTCTGCAGCGCTGTGCCACTAAGGAATCCTCTTCACTTTACAGTATTTTTCAATAAACTCACTGACTTTGGGAAGGGGCCCTAATAAGCTGCAAGAAAGAAGCATGTATAGGTAGGATGAGAAGGGGAGCAGGTTGGTAGGATGGGGCAGCTGCAGCTTTCAGCTTGTTTTCCATGAATTGTCCTCTGCTCAGTGTCAGGGTCCCGTGCTGAGTCATAACCCTCTCCCTGCAAAGTCGTGAGGCAATCTTCTGACCTCTGCTTGGCCTCTCGGTACAGCTGGAAGTCTTCATCCCCGATGTCTCTTTATGAAGACGTGTGCAGTACGGTGCAGGTCAGGTCTGGAAGGGGATGGCTGGAGCCGGCACAAGTCAGGCTGCTCCGGCAACAGGGAGCTGGGCGAGGTGCTCTGTTTCAGCAACTGTTGGTGCTTGCTGATACTTTCTCGTGCCCAAAGCAAGGAGGTATAAAAGTTGAGACATAACCTCAGATTTGGTATTACAGTTTGTTAGTGAATTTATCAGTGTACATCCTCCCATTAAAAAAACATCTAAGAGAGGCTCTCCAAGGTCATCTGAAGTAATATAAATGGTGGACTTTTTATATATTATACACAGGGGAAAAAAAAAAAAAGAGCTTTGAGTTCTTAGTGCAATATGCCAGTTGGTTTTTCTAGATGGAAATTCATTTACAAGCATACCTTAAAATTTTTCTACAAACTTGGGTAAAGCAGCATTTCCAGAGGATGCAGTTAGTGGAACAGACCGTTCTGCTGGAGAATCCAGCAGGATTCTCAGGCTTCCAAGTGTAGAAAATGCATGACAGCAGATCAGTTACATAATGCAAAATAAGAGCATCCCTTGAAGTGGAGTCCTGAGTATGAGAAGGCAGCTGACTGCTTACAGATAGGCTGCCGGCAGTGTAGTTCAGCTGCCTGGGCGTGAGAGGTGCAAGCACAGGCTCTCCCCTGTGCTCATAGAACTGCATTTAGTCACCACTTAGGAGACAATGCCTTGGATTTCGCAGCCATCCTGAAGTGTAAAAAGAAGGAAGACAATCTTATCCGCCCATTCTAGCACTAGGAGGCCTTACATCCAGGGGGTAGATCTGTGCTGTGAGCAGCGTGCTGCAAGCAGCGCCCAGCAGCACGGGAGCGCAGGGCCAGCTCGGGCACAGCGTGCAGTTCTGCTGGCGTGCTGCGTGCTGCTCCTGGAACAGTCTGATTTATAGAAGGCCCCACTCCTCCTCTCCCACTGAATCTTCCAGCACAAACAGTAGAAGTGCCGCACCCTGCTGGCCCGCGTGCCGTCCCTTCTGGAGGTGGAAGCGCAGCGAGAGCACGGCGCCGGCTCATCCCATTAGCTGAGGCCTTCATTAAACAGCTGGGATTCCTCTGCAGCGTGCAAAAAGCGTGGTGAGAGCGCAGATGCACAGAAGCCTGTGGGAAGGCTCGAAGCTTTACATATTGCTGAAGGCTCCCGCTCTTGGCACGCGCTCAGGCGCTCTCGGGGATGGGGAGCGTACTGTGGTGCATTCAATATGCTGAAAGCTCCGCTCCATTGACAGTGTAGGCTAGACCCAAGTTTTTTACTTAGCTGAAACATGTCATTCATGCACCTCGTCCTGCTGCCTACCAGATGATGAGCTCAGCTCTCCAGCTGTTCGATTTCGGAATTCTGCTCCCGTTCCAAACTGGAAACCCGGCTGCTGGGCTCCCAGCTCAGCTGCCCTCACACGCCCAGGGCAAAGCATTGCTGCAAAATAAGCACAGTGCTGGGTTACAGTGTCAGTGTTAAATGACTGATGAGATCCTAACGTAAGATTTGTTTGTAATTTCTCTTACTAATGCTTGCTTTCAATTCTTCCCCCTCTTTTTTTTTTCCCAGCAGATTACCATTGAATTGGATAATGCTGAGGTTTTGATTTTATTTCTCTTCTCCAGTGTTGTTTGTATGGTGTTTGTTTCTCGAGCAGCCTGTGACCTGTCCTGTTGTCTCCAGCACTGTATGCCTGTGTCAGTGCAGTAGTGGAGGTCTCAGTCTGCCATGTGTCCTCAATGGGAATAGTTATTCTAACTAATTCCACGTGTCATTGCTTTGAGTATCAGTCCAGACACAGTTAGAATTTCTGGCAGTCACCTGGTGCCCCAGGACCTCTCCTGAGGTCTGGGACCAGCTCTGAGTGCCTCTGGAGCACTAACTGCTGTGAGTGCTGTCAAAGCGTTGGCCTCCAGCTGTAATACAGCATCGTAAGCTGCGTGCAGGTTCTGTCAGCTCTCTGGAAAGCTGAATGCTGGTTTTAGTGGTGCTAGCAGAGAAGGTGGAAGAAGCTGGGAGGCCGCGGGAGCAGCCCCTGCCCGAGCTGCATGGCAGCGGGACGTGGCTCATTCCCAAGGAGCGGCAGGAGGGCAGAGGGCACCACTCGGTGCTGGGCCTGGTGCAGCTGTTTGCAGGCAGAAAGGCTGTGTGTGGAGAAGGGCTTTCAGTTTTACTGGAACTCGGCTTCCTGAGGACTCCAGAGGTGCCGTGTTTGGTGTAAGCAGCAGGGCTCTGAGCTGCTGCTCCTGCTGCAGCTTCCTCAGGCAGCCCCAAAAAGTCCACGTGGGCACAAACATTGGGATTCTTTTTGCAGAAGTGTATGATGCTCAGAAAGTGATGGACTAGCACCTTATTTCGCTGAAATGCCAGGGGAATAGAAGCATTTTCCTCTTTGGTTTGTTTCCTGTGTTATCTCCCAAGCCAACCATTTAGAGGCAACAAAATTCAACCCTTGAAAATGCTCACAGTGCCGCTCCTGTTTATTCAGTGGAAGAGATGATGAACTGTAAGGCGCTTTCTGCAGAACTCCATTTGGATGCTGATCAGCTGCATTTTATCTGGGTAACTTTGCTCTGAGAACCGCATCATCTTTGAAATATCAACTACTTTTTGAATGAGTTTTTTTCCCCGTTTTACCTGGGGAATGCATACCAGCAATGTCTCTGTGAAAAACGATCCCGTTGGCACATGAACACCTCCGTCAGGTGCGGGACCCCCAGGTTGTGCGGCGCATCCCAGAATAGCAGCAGCATTTCATCTTGGAGAACCTTCAGACAAAACAACGAATTGCTTAATTGCAAATTAAGTCTTAACATGAAAATCTTTCTCACTTAGTTTCTGGCTGTAACGCACTGCCTTTGCCTGTAATAAATCAGCCGGAGCGTGCGGAGCGATTTGGGATCTGGTGTTGAGGCTGCAGCATTGGAATGGTGTTGCTCTGTGGTGGAGCAGCTACTGTAGGGCAAAGGTGTTGGATGTGTGGGAAGGGGGTCCGGCAGGGTCTGGAACCACCGGTGATTCCCAAAGGCAGAGCACGTGTTCCCTTTTTCACCTTGTCACCCCTGGAAACAGCACGTGTGCAGGGCAAAGAACACAAATCTCCAGTGTCAGTAGAACCAATAAATGCCCTCCCTGCCTAACTCTGCATTATGTAATTTTTCAGACCAGCTGAAGTGCTCCTTATTCCCTCGGGGTAAGACTCCAATAAAATAACTGAGGGCAGAGCTGTGTGATTTCAGAGGATTTCTGTGATGGTATGAGCAGCCTGAGCCTCACATCCTCCGCTTGCTTGCTGCGGGGCGATTTCGCTGCGCAGTGTTCCAGCCACGCTGAACCCCACGACATGAAAAGGTGCAGGCATTTGTCATGGAGAGTTACGGCAGGAGGAAAACAGGAGCTGCAGCCCCTGTTAGCATTCGAGGGTGAAGAAAGGGAGTGCCTTTCTCAGCAGGTGAATAACTCTGGAATCCACCGCGGGGCAGGAAATCCCCTGCAGAGCAGGAAGGATCAGCAGTGCGGGTGCGAGGCGTGCTGGCAGTGCAGGAGCGAGCAGCGCGCTTTGATCCCGCTGCCCTCGCTTGGCCCAGTTCTGTGAGGGGTTTATCCTGAGATTGCTTTTAGCATTGCTGCTGGGAAGGAGGGACAGGAGGGAGCTGGAGTTCTCCCGAGGAGAACTGGTGGAGTTCTTAAGCTTTTATAGATGTTTTTCAAGCTCTCCAGCACCCAGTACTGCAGCAGGATTCATGCAGAAGGATTCTTCTGGGGAGAGGGATTATGATGCTTTAAGAAGGAAAGTAATTCTTGCAATATTTCCAAAGTATTCCGGTTCCTGTAGAGGTGTAGACCTCTAGGGATGGGGTCTGCATGAGACTGGCGTTAAAATAAAGAACAGAAGAGATATCTTAAGGTTGAGGAGAAACAAGATTTGCTTTGATAAAAATAAAAACCCCAGCAACCCATTGCCAGAGCCTGGGGAGCGCTTTGCTTGCAGCCTGCCCTGGGGCTGGGGCTCAGGCAGGGCTGCACAGCTTGGAGCCTCGGCTCCATGCAGGTGCCTCAAGCAAGAGATGAACCCCAGGGCTGGAGGTGGGCATGGTCTCTGTAAAAGCCCTCGGGCTGAGTCTTTCTTAATGTTCTCCTCTCAGGGCTGCACTGCTGTGTTTTTGTTCCTGGGCGAGTTGTCAGCAAGACCAACCTAAATTTTTCTTAAGTGCCACCTAGCGTGAATCTGTGCCCAGCAGTGATAATTAAGCTGTTGTGTCTGATTACAACAGGGGGTTAGCTTGCTTTTAATTAGATCCCCAACCCATCAAGATAGTCCAAATCCAAGGACAAGTGTGGGTTCTGCAGTTCCAAACCCCAGCTGAGGGCCAGGCTGCACCCTGAACTCCCCTTGCCCCAGTGGATGGCTGAGCTGCACTGAAGTGTTCCTGGAGGAACACATGAATACTGTTGTGGATTAACAAGGTGAGCAGTCTGAGTGCTGACCTGCAGGTGGCATGCTCAGGATGCTGAATGTGCCTGGGAGATGTCCTACTTTTCTTTTTTTTTTTTTTCCCTCTCCCCTCCTAGCCACATTGCAGCGAACTGCTCCATTGGGCACCTGCCAACATTCAAGCAGCAGTTACATAAGAACAGCTTTTTTTCCTGGAATTTAGGCTCGCTGCTGATGTGTGACCTTCAGCAGTAATTGCCATTGAAGGCGGTGGAGCTGTTTACGGTGCCTCGGGTCCGTGGCTGCCAGCAGCCGAGCCTGTGCTGGTGGCTGCAGCATTGGCTGTTGGCACGCGGCTGCCCCACGGCCCCATGGCTGCAGTGGGGTGAGGATGGGCAGCTCCAGCACGCTGCTGTGGGGCCGTGCCCCTGGTCCTGCCCCCAGCAATGGCGTGAGACCCAGCCCAACACTCACAACAACCTGAGTTTCCATTTGGTGCTGAGGATGTTTAGGATTTGAAGGAAAATAACAGATTTTTTTTTTTGATTCGCTAACAGGCTGCCCAGAAAGCTGTGGGTGCCCCATCCCTAGGGGGGCCCAAGGCCAGGCTGGTGGGGCCTGAGCTGCTGGGTGCATCCAGCCCACACAGGGCTTGGAGCTAGAAAGCCTTTTTAGGTCCCTTCCAACCCAAGCCACTCTATGATTCTAACGATGCTTTATGCAGCTGATAAAACAATCATCACCAAATTACATCTGCGAGCCCACTCCATTTAGTTTTGAAGTTGTGTGTTTTTTTTCATTCACTTTGTTCTGAAGGTTTCAAGTAGGTGGAAAGGGAACTCAAAATCCTGGCTCAAAGGGGCGGACTGAAGTGACCTCCACGATGCCATTCATCAGTGATAAACTGTAAAGCTGAGCGAAGTGCAAAATACAGGCTACCTTGTGCATCTTTTGATTACTGAAATTGGAAAACTTATTAACCTCTTAAGTGCTGGAGGCATGCATTTTTAAATGGTTTTCCTTGCAGGGAGAGCTTGTACCAAGGTCATCTCTGTGTATTTTGCTCTTAGACAGTGCTTCACTTGTTATGTCTCCAAGAGAGGAAATGCAGGCTCTCATAAATTTTTGTGGGCTGCCTTATATTTTTTTTCCTTCTGAGATCCTGCAATCTTTGGACTGTTTTTCTTGCACAAACTGGAACTGGAATTGGTAAGCTCTCTGGAAAAGGAGACTGGAACACTTTTAGTTGTTTGTAAAAATAAAAAAAAAAATCTTAAAAAATGGCACCATCTTACTGCTTAATTAAAACTACTAAGAATTTGTAGAGAAGATGGTCCTTATCCATTGAGCTGTTGTAGAAGAGCGGTGAGAATGAGGGCTGTGAGAGCAGCCAGTGGGAGTTCATTCCCACTGCAGGTCAGTGCCATGCCACAGCTCTGTAGCCGTAGGAGAGCCCTCACCCAGCTAAACACATCTGAAAGCTCTGGAAGTGGCAGAACAACAAGGGAACTGTGCTGCCTAAACTCTTCTTGGTTTTACATGGTAATGGTGTTGGCCTTACAGAGGAGGCTTAGCACACAGCCTATATGGAGTTGTCAGTTATTACTGAAGACTTAGGAAGAACAGCATTGTAACTTGTTCTCTTGCCTGCTGTCACGAGTCAGAATAGGCGGTAGAATGGCAATGTTTTGCTTCTGCTCTGTTTCAAGTAAGGTGTACAGATGTATTTCACAGAGAGGAGGGAGGTTCAGAAGAAAGGAGAACTGTGGGAAAGGACTTGCAGGACCATGCCTGCACAGCCCATCTGGCTGGAGCTCCGGCTGATATAGGAGCTGAGAAGCAGAGTTAGGGCACAGAAAGCAGGGCAGTCGGCTGCTAAGTTGTATCTGACATCTTCGCTGTACTTCTTGACACCTGGATATCCAACCTAGCCACCGGAGGCGTGATGTGACACTGGCTAAGAGACTCTCTTGCTGGTTTTCCCCCTTTTATTTCTTTCTCTGCCAAATCTCTCCTCGCCACCCTAATAATGAGATGCCATGTGCACAGATTTCAAGACCAGAAGGCACCACGCTGTCACAGCCCAACGTCCTGCACAGCACGGGGCAGCTCCTGGTTCCTCCAAGCCCTAAATGTGGTCTCCCTGAGCTGCTCCACAGCACTCAGCGTTGGTCCTGAAGACTGCTCAGAACAGCTGTTAGTTTATATTGCTCTGCAATCCCTAGTCCCCTTCGTGTCTGGTTGAGAAACAGGACTGGAAATGACCCAAAAGAGACACAGCGTGGTTCGGAAAATTCTGTCTGCTCATGCAAGTTGCACAGCCTGGGGTTTGCCACCTGCCAGTCTTCTGGAGGGAGAAGTGGCCAGGAGTGGAAGAGGCTTTCTGCTTTCAAGTATTTTGGGGTCAAAATCCTGAAGTTCAGTAAGGCTGAAGAAAAAAGGACCTGTTTTTTTGGAAGTGTTTGTATGCATGTGCTCACAAATGTCTGCAGCCTTTTGAGACAAAATTGTTTTCCAGCCTTTTTTAACTTAACAGCACGAGGTGCTTCCTGTCCTGTGCTGCTGAAGCCATTATTTGGAGGAGACCTCATCTACATGGATTGGAATCTCTGCCTGCCTATTAAATGCATTCCAGGCATTTTCAGTTCTTCTGTCCTAGACTTCTGCATTGTTGAGCTTAAAAAAATTAATGAGAAAAGCAATCCTGAGGCTTCAAACCTAAATGAAGTCTTTCTATATTTCCTCAAACCATTTTCCTTTTTTTTAATCTGCAGCGCTGAGTGCTTGAATTCCTCAACTTTCATCATGATTTTATTTTCATTTGCTTAAAAAAAAAAAAAAAACCAAAACTTTTGTACCTTTCTATAAGCAAGAAAGACCCAAACTTCTTCCATATGTCAGTAAGTTGAGATGTAACAAGTTCAGGCTTGAGCTGTCACTGCTGTGGTGGTTTCTGAGGTGGACGCATCCACCGTTGAGTCAGATGAAAACCGCTCTGGGAAACACACGTAGCCTGTGTTGGGGAAATGGATGGTAGAAGCATTACAGTCACCGGCAGGTCAAATGAAATGTAATTCTCCTGTTATGGCTAATGATGAGTGGTTTACTTGCCAGCCTTGTGGGAATGGAAACTTAAAAGGAAGAGGGGTTTTTCTGTACAGCCAGTGGAATGGAACTTTTACTGCTGCTGGTGAAAAGTCACGGCGCTGTGCTCTGCCCTGCCCCTGCTGCTCGATGCGTTCCAGCTGAAAGCTGGCAGCTCCCAGCCAGGTGCCCGGCAGCAATGCCAGCCCTGGTGGCCTGTGCCCCTTCTGAGCCACCCCCTTCTGGGAGGAGAACTGAGGAATATGGAGGCACAAGGAATTCAGCAAAATGACTGCTTCGATCTGCCTTGTCTTTTCTTGTGCAGCATAAGCGAGTGCTTTGCTTTTGCTGTACAGAGGATAGCGCAAAGCGCAGCACAGTAGCTCAATAATTCTTCGCTGTTTCAACCCATTTTGACGTGAAGAATAGTGATTTCAGTATTTGGAGTGTATGTTCTTACTGAAAGGTTGCTGAGGGCCATGGTAATGTGAAACGACCACTGGAGCCCTGCCAGGGCCTGCGGCTTCTGCTTGCAGATGAGTTTGTGGGGCTGGTTCTGACACGCTGATCCACGTACACGTGCTGTCTGGGCCGAAGTGGGGAGGTATAGGAATTTGTGAAATAGAATATTTACTTCTCCATTCTTCAATTTAAGTTGAGAAGATCAGCACTGATTTTGTTTATTCTTCGTCTCTGCAGATTTTTCAGCCCCAAAATGTACACATAGGTTTTATTAACTGGGGGTCGCGGTATTAGCCTGAGCATTAGGGAACTTTGTTTGGAACCTAAAATCCAGTTGCAGTCGTGTCCACTTGGCCTCCCAGCTTCTGTCTCTGTTGGAAGGAAGGTGCCCAATTTCCCATACAACGTACGTGCTGTTGCTGATAACCCGCAGTGAAGGGGGTGTTTTTTGCTCTGCCTCGGAGCAGGTTGTACTGATGGTGTCAGGACAATGTGCCCAGACTCACTAATGACTCAGTGTGGCTTTCCCAGTATCCAGTCTACAAGCCAAGGGTGTGCTCAGTGGAGCGCGCTGAGCAGGAACTGTGTGTTCCTCTGCACAAATGAGGGTCTTCCTGTTAACTTTTGGTCCTCTGGCTCAAGTACTTTGTGCTCCAAGTTAGCCAAGAAAGAAATGGTTCGCATGCGGCTTCCAAGAGAGGTGACAATGCAAGGAAGCGGCGCACCAAAGGCCGTGCAAAGGAGCCAGGAGGAAAGTCCATTAGAAGGAGAACGGAGAGCGGTTCTTCCTGCCAAGGAGCCCCTGCACGCGGAGCAGGGGAAGGGCTCGCTTCACTGGCTCCTTCCTGGGAAGTGGGATCTCGCCATATTTAGGCTTTGGGATCCCAGCGGCTTTCCGCTCTCTGCTGTATGTTTCCCAGCCGCAGCGGATGTGAGGTTAAAGCCCTGCAGCTGCTCTCTTACCCTGTGCCCCATTTGTCTGTCCAGTTTGTGCGCCCTCCGGGCAGACAGGGGCAGTCAGCAGCGGGCTTAATTGGGTATTGCTGCATCATCAGAGCCTTATTTCTTAGCGTCTGTTCCTGAGAGGTTAAATCAATTTACCCACAATTAAATAGGCAGTTCCATTTGAATGCTTAGGTCTCTGTTGTATGTCTAAGTTCTTCCAGATGAAAGTTGCTTGTCTTCATCAGTGTTGCAGTGTGATGATCAGTGTTTTAAATTTGAGAAGTCGTCGCCATTAAGCTTTGTATTCCATTACTCGTGTTTGGTACTGTATTACCTATCTTTTGTATCAGGAAAAGTACATTCCTAGGTGAGAATCCACAGAAACCATTTTAAACTAGCATCTTAAGTCTCTGTGTGATGTACAGCACTTGATGCTTCCCCCTGGGGATGCATGCACCATGTTCCCTGTGATGCGTGTGCTGTTGTTCCCCATGTGCAAGTGGCAGATCCTGCATACGCGGTGTGAGCGCACTGCCCAGCAGTGCAGGTCTGGGTTGAGGGCCTGTGTGCACCTGCAGCTAAGGCTTTCAGCTCGTGTCTTTGTGCTTATGCAAAGTAGTTTGGGATGTTCAAAGGATACCTGCTCCATTTTTAAAATTTAGGAGCATGGTGGGTGGCTGGGAGGGTGTACATGATAATTATGCCGTAATTCATTTGCGATGATTCAGGTGGAGTTGAGTGGTTTGCTAGTTCCCTTCCCCTAAGTGTTGACCACTAGATTTCTGTAGAGATGAAAGAATCTTGAGGAATGACTAATTTTTCTGCATTTTACTTTCAACTAGCTGCCGCAACCTCCAGAAGCGGAAAGCTCCGTAGAGGTGTGTCACCCACCCATATTTGTGCATCAGGCAAATATTGGTGTCTCGAAGTAGTCCTGGTGGAGTGTCTTGTTGCTAGAAAAATAACTGTGAAATGTATGTTTAAGTGGTGTTAGACGGTGAGAAGTATGGTTGGAGTGCTTCAGTCTGGTACAGTATCAGCAAGTTAGTCTGAAAAAACACCAAAGCATGTAAACCAGCCCCAAATCTTTTGTTCCTGGACAAAGTTAGGGACCCAAAGGACAAGTAGTTTAACATATCCAAGGTAGTGCAGGCCTATCAGCTGTTGATCTTCTGCTTTTAATAGAGGGGCTCTTTGAGAATTATCTGCTGACATCCTCCCTTGTTGGCAAGTAAGACTTCATTTCTATGTTTCCTTATAAGGAATTTTGTTTTCCCCTTATCTCATGTATTTAAGACCTCTGATAAGGGATTGGAGCTGACAAAAGAAGTTAGTGGAAGTTTTGCAATTCCAGAGCAGCTGGGTGTCCTGTTCAGAGTGCCGCAGTGAAGCAGTTAATGGTCCCTTTGTTCCAAGAAGGTGCCCAGCTCTTTAGTGACCTGGATGTAGGCACGTTTCCATTTTGAGACATCCCAGCTGACATGAGGATGATAAGACATAAAAATCTGTGAAATCTCAAGTCATTTTGCAATTAATGGGATGCCTAGAGGTGACATTAGTAGATTTTACATCTGGATCTGTTATCGGTGCAAATCCAAGTGAAACAACATAGAAATCTTAATCTAGGAAGATGTTAATTCTCTATTTGTTTTGAAATTACGAAGGAAAAAAAATGCTAACTGGGATGCTTTAAGCCTTTGTATTTGTAATTTGTGTGGAATTGTGTTTAAACGTAAGCTGAAATTCTCAGCGGTTATAGTACAACTTTGAGATGCTTGGAAGATGGCTGTTGGTTTAAGATGGGCCCCTGTATAGCAGGTTTCAGAATATTTCAGTGTTTTCAGAATGCTTTAAAGCAACAGGAACTTGAAGGTACCTTCATTTCAGCTTTACAAAGAGGAAGTTCCAATCTGTACTAAGTTCCTGAAAATTTACTTCCTTTACATACTTAACATCTCAAGTAAGAGAGATTTGATTTGGAAATCTACACATGCCGAGGCGCTTTGTTTAATATATCAGTGAGTCCCCTCTGAAGCCCTTGGCTTTGGGATCAAAAACCCGTAGGTTTTGGCAGGAGCTCCCCATGATCAGATGCAGTCGAGTGCCTCCACTTCCACCAGAAGCGCGTGTAGAGTGGGAAAGGAGTGTTTGTGTGTATATGTGTATATGTGTGCATGGACATCACGCATGGTTTGAGTTCTTAAAAACCCTCGTGTGGTATCTGTAAAATTAGATAGACTTTGTGTTTTCTCTGAATCCATGGGAATGCCTTGGCACACGTGCATGCCATGTGGTCTGCTGGTCAGAGCAGATTGACCGAGTACTGCTGGAGCTAGGGAAGGGCTCATGTGTTGTTTAGTTTGTCAGCTGGTCTTCCTCATCTCCCCTTGCTTTCAGCTGTGACTTCCCTTAATATTTTCCATGAGTGCAAAGATGTTAGTGTCTCTTTAGTGTTTTCCTGCTTTAAAATGAAATTTCTACACGTACAGCAGGAGCTTGATCAAAGTCTACCACAGAGGCAACTGGAGGATCATAGAAGGGTACGTACAGCTGTCAAGCGTGTTCAGAACTAATCCTCTGCCTTTTCCTTTCAAACAGTGAAGTAATGCGAGACACTTCTGTGGTTATCTGCTTGTTGTCAGTGTGTTAGCAGGGCTTGCAGCGGCGTTTACACAACGGGGCATCTAGGCACCTCCCGTTGTCTTCTGAGGAAGGGCGAGGCTTGGCTGCTTGGGCTTCAGCCTCGGATCCTGCTCTGGTCTGGTCACACAGCACCCCAGTGGTGATCACACAGTGACAGTGAGATTACTCAGTGCCAATGGAGTTTGCTTGTTAGGCCTCACCTTGTCCCCCTCATAAAGAATGAGACTGCCAAGTCGACATTGTTAATACATGTATTAATTTCTTCCACTCTCTGCTAGGAGCAACAACTGATAACTGTTTCACTCTTAAATTTGATTAAAGATTTCTGTTTTAAAAATCTAACAGGTTTTTGATAACACCTGATCTGTGCATTGCATCTGTTTTACTGACATGTGTTTAGTCATGTTTGTATGCTGCCTACTGTTAGTTTACCTTGAGGATGAATGCAGATAAAACTGAATGCTGCTGGATTTTTCGAAGTAGCATATTTGACTTTTCTTACTGCCACCAAACATCTGATTGCATATTGTACACATCAAAGTGCTGTGTAACAGCAACATGATGGCTAGAGAACTGTTCTGAAGCCAAGCAGTGCAGCAGAATTAATTATAACCTATCTTAAATAACGTTTTTTCTCCCCTTTATTTTGAACACATTCTCACACGCTTTTTAGTTAACACAGTGTTTTTGAATAATCGGTAGAAAACGGTGAAGTTTTTCTTCCCAATTAGAATTCTGACTGATATTGAGCAGAGGAGTGGCTTGCCAAACCTCTGATGCCATGGACTGGCATGCTTTCACACTGGAGGCAACAAATGCTTGGTGTGTGCTCCCACCTGTGCTTCCTGCTCACTTGCCCTGTGCTGGCTGTTCCGCTGCCAGGCAGGTGCAGCAGCTCTGTGCAGAGCAGGACCTTGCAGAGGTCTCTGCTCGCCTGAGCTGCTCTGAGCATGGAGCAGCCGTTCCCTTCTGCTCAGCAGTGGCTGAATTAAAGCCTGGAGACAGGCCCAGGAGCTGGAGTTACCCCCCCCTGCACTCAGGATGCAGGGAGCTCACTAAGCAGCACTTCTTGTAGTCACGTGTGTGTTCCGATCTTCGTAGTATTACTACAAGGTAGTAATCTCTGTAGTATTATTACAAAGGAGTAGAAACTACTGCTTTTAAATGCCAGACGCTGAGACAGCCGCTCGTCAGCTTAACAGAAAAGGTAATGCTGCAGCTTGGTTTTGGCACGGGGCTACGTAAGTATCAGGTTTCCTTTCTAATCAGTACCCGTGTGGAAGGAAGATGTAGTTGAGGATTTTTTGCCTGTCTTGGCCTTGTTCTGTCACGTATGCTTCCTTACCTGCCAGACTGAGGGAGAAGGAGTGGGTAAAGCACTCCGTCATGTGCTAAATGCTGTCATGTCGTAGTCAGTCACTTGCTCCTCGGGGATAAGTTCACTTGAGCTTTTGAGCTAGTCTCTTGCCTCTCCTACATGTTCGTAATTTGGCTCAAGCAGTGATAGGAATCGTATGCCCCTTGGAAAAGCACTGATTTTTTTTCTTCTCCTATTACTTCCAAAAGATTTTATTTTATTTTTTTCCTTTCGGAAGCAGCTGGTTGGAAAGCTGTCCTAGAGTCTTTCTTGCATCTCGTCTCCCTGTCGCTTCCCCCATCCCCATCTGATTCCATAAAATGCAGCTCCTGTGCTGCCACTCTCACAGCAGTGGGCGGTAGAAGCAGCTCTGGTCTGTGAGCAGCACTGTCGCCAGCGGGGAGCAGCAATCCCAGCCCCCTGCAGGGACCTGTGGGATCTCTCTGCCTGGGAGCAACGCGTTACAGGGTTGCTAGGTCCCAGCAGGCTTTTTTCTTTACGGTGCACTGGGTACAAGGCTTCACTTAAGCGACGTTTTGGGTGTGCTAGCTCCATATCAGAAGCAGTCCAACTGTGGCAGTGCTGGGTCTGTATGACTTACCTAATGCACACCTAGGCTTTGTGCTTAAACACATTTAATTGTGTTTTAAGGGCCTCTAGTGAGAGTTGAAAAAGCAAGGCTTTGATTGCATGGTAGCAAATACTGATTTGATGACGCTTTGAATTTATATCCAGACAACTAATTTATTTGAAATACAACTGAAAATAAGTATTGAACACGTTTTGCAAATGGAGATGAAGATACCGTAGCTTATCCTAACAGATTTTTTAAGTTGGAATGATTGATGGCTAGTTCCGATCTTTGGGGCTCAGTTCTGATCCTTGGGGCTCCCTGGAAAGTCCCTTTGTCCCCTCTGTGTCGCTGGCACTGCTGCAGGCACAGCACGCGTCCATCAGCAGAGCAGCAGCTTGCTGTTAAATAATCGCCTGCCTTCCTTAATGCACAAAGGCCTTACATAAGTCTGTTAACCCAACTGCAGGGTTTCTGTATCTGCCTCTCGCCGGCGGTACAGCCAGCTTTTGTACAGCCCTCTCAATTACTGTGGATTCTTGCAAAGGCTGAAATGAGCACAGAGCGGGCTCCGTGGGTTAACATTCGACCTGGGAGGTGTTTTGCTCTCCCCTGACTTGTGCTGATGACAGCAGCGCGTGCTTCGTGCAGACGTCCCCAGGATGTCAGGGTCACCCGAGGACCGGCGCCCTGTGGTGCCCGCGCTCATGTGCTCGGCTGCTGACTGCCGGGTGAGCGGGCCCAGCGGCGCGGTGCTGCGGACAAAGGGCCGTGTGCGGTGGGAGCGCTGGGCCCACGGTGGGGCTGGGGGCCCTGGGGTAACCAATACCAGAACAACAAGAGGGGAGGGGGCTGAGGACATGGGATCACAAAGCCCCTTCTGATGTTAGTTTATTGCTAGTCCTCCTCTTTGTTTTATGCTGGTGCTGTCTAGATTCCACTTATTGACGTCTAAACCTGAGACGGTTTTTAATTTAAAAAAGAAAAAGGCTCTTAGAGAATAAAATCTGACCAGAAAGCTTTAGGATGCAACCTGGACGGCAGCTGTTTGTAGTGCTGGGAACCTATAGTCTCATTTGAGACAAACGCGGTGTCCCAGGCAGCCCCAGACTGCCGGGGGATGTTGGCTGAATTCTTCCAAATCTCCGGGGCCTCCATGCCCCTCCACTGCTGCACACAAACCAGTGGTAACAGCTGTGTTCTCACTACTGACCATTACTCCTTCGCTTGTTCCTTAACCTCAAGTCATGCTCTCCTTGTCCTCTTTGAATCAAGGGTGAGGCGCTCCGGCAAGTTTTGGTCAACCGTTACTATGGCAACGTCAGGCCTGCAGGACGGAGGGAGAGCCTCACCAGCTTCGGCAACGGGCCCCTGTCTGCTGGCAGTGCTGGCAAGGCTGGGGCAGGAGGTGGGCAGAGGGCAGAGGTGGGCCGTGGGGTAGGGAGATGGTGGGCCGTGGGGTCAGGGAGGTTGGCTGGGAGGACAGAAGCTGGGCCATGGGGCGTCTGTCCGTCAGCATCGCCCAGTGATGTCTTACAGGCTTTCCCTTCAGAATTTTCCCCTACTGTTCTGTTTCTACAAATTCACAAAAATAAAATAATTAAAACAAACAAACAAATTGCCCGCAGTGGATGGAGAAGAACTCGTACTTCCATGCTTTTCCTGGCTTTGTAAACTTGGGCAGAGCGTAGCTCTCCTGTGTCTAATCATGTAAACTGATTTTTCCTTGTGCAGATGAGAAAAGTATTATTATTTTTTTTCCTCGCTGCCTGTGAGGCAGTGCTTCAAAACTAAGCAGGCAGTTTTGGGTTTTTTTTATGCTTTCCTGAGACTTTCTTGGGCTGGCTTGGATTTTTTTTGGTTTTGCTTTGAGTGAATGTACGCAGGAAATCTGATCAATGTAATACTTGAAATACTATTTGGGAAATGTGCTCGTAGGGATGTCAGATTAACTCTATCTGAAAGAAAAACATTTTGCTGTATTATGGAGATGCTGTGGGACAGGATGAGCAAAGATCAGGCTTGGAGTCAACTGCAGAGTGCAGTTTATTTAATTTGAAACCATTGCTAAGAAAAAGTCAGTTGTGTGTGTTTTTGCCAGGCACCGCTCAGTGGGTTTTGCCAGTACCGACTGCGGGTAACCCTGTTGCAGGCAGGCCATCGGAAACAAACAAGCAGGAAAAAAAGAAATCCCTCTCCATTTTTTGAAATTGAGATGTAGTAACATTTGCTCTTGCATAGCACTGCCTGCTGTCATACTCCTTCGTTTTCTAGATCATTTTGCTTTCAGTTCTCGATCTTCCTGCCTCCTTCACCAGCTCCTGCGTGCTTATCTTGTTTGGTCTGTTTATCCACGAACTTTTATGCTTCTGTAATTGTACAGCATGACATTGGCATTGCCATCTGCTAGAATCTGTCTTCTCTCTGTCGCCTCACTGGTACTGCAGAGCCCTTACCTCCTTGTATCCCTTGAATCTGTTTTACTCTCAGCTTTTAATACACCAGCCCTCTTTCTGACTTGTGCTGCTAACCAAG
Source organism: Numida meleagris (assembly GCF_002078875.1). Classification (NCBI taxonomy): domain Eukaryota; kingdom Metazoa; phylum Chordata; class Aves; order Galliformes; family Numididae; genus Numida; species Numida meleagris. The sequence continues at coordinate 18,563,092 of NC_034419.1, forward strand.
GTAGCTGTGGCAATAGCTACATCTCCTCGTCAGCCCAGGCTGTTCTCCCTCAGGGACAGCGTCCAACTGCTTCGCACACGTTAGAGCAGTGTTAAGTGCCCATCGTATGATGTGTCCTATCTGTGCTCTTAGTTAAAAAACAGAAACAAAACCCCTTCCTTGCGGAAATGCTGGAAGTTGAGTTCATCACTGTTAATAAACATTTGTGCCATTTGGGATAGTTCACAATTTAAACCAGGATGGAGGTGCTGTCACTTGAGGCTGGCAGGATTTCAATCTGAGGCTGTCATCATCACCTTTATAGGAGGAAGCTCTGGATCGAGTTCCATGAGCCGAGGTGAGATGAGTTTGGCTGATGTTCAGTGTCATCTGGATAAAGAAGGTGCATCCAACTTGGTCATAGACCTCATCATGAATGCCACCAGCGACAGAGTCTTCCATGAGAGCATCCTACTCGCCATTGCCCTTCTGGAAGGAGGCAACACTACAATACAGGTAGGAAAATGGCAAATATTAAGCTTCTAACTAAAACAGGTTGGGAAGGGAAATGTTTTTGAGATCCAGGAAACTTGAGGAGGTTTAGGCAATAGGAGGGGAAATGACTAAATAATCTTTGACTTGTAATTAAGGGAAATACCAGTGCCTGCCATGCAGAAGGAAACTTATTAAATGTTTGCATGGGCACTAGGTAATTGAGGTATTTCCCTGGGCAATATGGAGGGATGAATGTATAACAGAACAGCTTTGTAGTGTACGTTAACGTGACTACTTCTGAGTAAGTTTAAGCAACTGCAAGATGCTTTGAAAGACTCTTACAACTATAGGTCCTGAATTTCAGATCAGAATTTAAAATAACTCTGTATGGTAAATTCCAAACCACCACTGTTCTCCTGTAATCTTGCTGTGTTTTGCTGCTGTGTTTTAAATCAGAATTTGTTGTCCCTAAATGAGAATTGCATCTGCTGTGGATTCTACTGAATATACAGCAACCGGCTTGTTGTATTTGAGAAATTCTGTATTCTTCCAAACAGAAAGAGAACGTTACTTTGGCAAAATATGCCTACAAAGATTATTTATTGATTATGTAGTATCTCCTTTTGACTTTTTACGTGTTCTGGTGGCAGACAGTTTGTTCCAGACATGGACAATGGCCCTTACGTAGAGCTATTCTAGACTGATTTCCCCTTTCTCACCCTTTATTTCACATCTCTCAAGACAACAATCAGTGATTTGTCTAGAAAGGTCGATTTTACAGGTTGTTCCTTTCAGAGAAAAGATATATCCAAGCATTTGATATTCATGCAGATGTAGGCTTATAATTTGATGCCCTTTGTGCTGCAGCCTAATGAGGAACAATTGTTCAGCTACTTAAAGATAAAACAAGACCCAGATACAAACGTCAGAAGATCTTGGACAAACAGAACTAAGAAAACGTTATACACGTGACCCCACTGTTCCCAGTACAATATAACCACCTCTGTGGTCCTTTATTTGTTTTTCTGCCCTGAAACCCAGACTACCCAAAATCCACAGCTATTCTCTGGTATTGTTGCAGCAGCAAAGTGCCCCTGCAGTGATGACATTATTCTTGCTGCACCTCCATGGCAGCTGTTGGAATAAATGTTTGAACAGATCGAAGGCAGCGCTCCACATTGTGCTTAATCTAATGTAACTGTGAGCTGTAGCCAAAACGGACATTACTGTTTTTGTTAGCTCTGTTTGTCCCCTTTTTGTACGGCTTGTGCAGCTGTGGAGCGAGCTGAACTGAGTTGCTGATTGTTGGGAAACTGGCCTGCCAGCAAAAGCAGATCCAATCCCATAGAAAAGGTCTGGCTGAAACCTGACGGGAGATGTGCAGCTGCACTGTCCTCTGGGTAGCAGTAGGTGGTGAGGCTTGATTAAGTGTAACATGAGGCTGAATTCTGGGGGGTTATAATAGATGATTACGATTAAAACTTGCAGTAGATCTGCGGTACCACCTTATTTTCACACAAACCTCTGCTAAGAGGAGAGGGAACCTTCTAGGGTTCCTTCATCTCTTGACTGTAATTAATCAGTGCCCTCTTTTTTTCCTGTATGTGTTCTCTCAACTGAAGCTTTTATGCAAAAGATAAAGTGGGAACAGAGTGTTTAAAATCCTATAACATCTTGAAATACAATGATGGGTTTAACATTCCTTGGGGAGAATCGCTCCCTGATATTTCCTGCTCTCCTCAGATCTGAAGGAAGCTGAGCTTTCATCTTGCTTGCTCACAGGTAGCCTCAGGTAACCTCACACTGTCATGCTGGAAGGGAAAACAAATTCTACACCAGCCTGGGATGGAGAGAGCCTTTGCTTGTCCTGGAACCCAGGGCTAATGGAGTGTGCAGAGCCACTTCCTGCTGTGTGTGCGCCTCTGTTGGAAGCACATTCCTTAGCTCATCGGGTCAAAACAAACAGGGAAATCTTCCACCCGTCTCCTAAGGCACCTCTTTCACCAAAATGCAAGATGTTTTTTGAGTTTGCATTTGCTGTCTGTAACTGCAGGTTGGGAGTCTGTGAAATAACTGTGGTTCGGAGCAAGCTGTTGGCATACAATGGTTACAGCAAATCACGTCCGTGCATTACAGTCCTGCCAATTTTTGCTGCGCTGTTGCCTTTATAGAAGTTGCTTCCGGTGAACCAGAATAACTATTTTCCATCCTTTCCCACTTGGGAATAAGTGTTCTATGGCTGTCTTTACCTTCAGAAAATAGTTCTGGACAACCAGGAGTTGCTTTGTGCGTGTGTGTATGTGCCCTGACGGAGCAGCGAGGGGCTGGGGGTTACAGATCTGCTGCTTTCCAGAACAGAATGTTTTAGGAACCAGATCACTTGGCGATGCCTGCAGCTAGTGCTGCAGACCATGAGGTCTTGGACACACCCAGGAACTCTTACTCATGCATGCAAAGTACAGATGAGATTTTATTGAAAATATCCTATGAAGTGGTCCCAGTGTAGATATTCCATGCTATGACAATCCAGTAACCTTATAGCAAAAGGCAAACAATTCTTATCAGTGCTCAGAGGTGTTCCCTGACTTACCTCTGCCTAGATTAATATGCTGATAGCTAGTGAATTCCCTGGGGCCTTGCTTTGCTTGCACGGTCTCCAGCACCGTCAGGCCCGTGGAAACTACCAAAACGTTAGTCAAGAACAGCACTTACTCAGCTCTCTCATCTTTCAGTAGTATTTGAGTCATGAAAGCCTAGTAAATAAAACTTTAATGTAGACGAACGCCAACCACAAAGCTTAATTTCTGGGAGAACAGCTGGCTCGACACCGGTGAATCAAAGTGAATGTGGAGGTTTACTCTTCAGTAAAATCACAATTTCAGTTCTGTATCTCCCAGAGTAATTGCTGAACGATGTCAACTGCTGAATGATGTCCAAGCTAAACTGGCATCTTGACATGGTAAAGTCATGTAACCAAGCTCTTCTCTCTTCAGGTTAGTAAGATGGCATAGCTGCTCACCTAGGAAATACCGAAGGCTGTGGTGGGGAGTGCTGCCTTTGCAGAAGAGCTGCATGGGGTAGTTGTTGCATGCACAGCTTCACATCTGGCATATCTTACAAAGCAGCCTTTCACTATAGTACAGGTTTAATAATAGGATGGCAGTGTGGTGCTCTCCTATCTAGTAAGACATTATTTTCTTACAGAACAGGCTGCTAAAATTTGTTGGCTTATGGAAACTAGACCTGCTTATGGAACTAGATGTGTTTCTGAAAATTAACCCAATGCTCTCTGTGATGTTTTGTCCCGCTCGTTCTCCAATAGATGTTCTTGCTGTAAGTTTTGCAGCTAAGGTAGGGCTTCACAACCTCTGCAACCTGCAGAGTGGATTTCTAAAGTCCTATGGCAGTTTCCAGTAACTGTCAGTGGAAGAGTCATCTACAGTCATCGCACTAATAATTGTCCAATTTGCATCAGATATGTTTGTCAGCATGAAAGACAAAGACAACCTAGCCAAGTTGGCTCACGTTGTCTTTGTGCTCTAACACGGTTCATCGTCATTTCACGTTGTTTTGGTTATGACTAGCAACTTTTTGTTTATAATATTCTGAATAAGTTCATTCTGTGCTGCATTTGAATGATTTTCACTAAACTTGAACTGCTTGTATCTACAGTCCTTTGAGAATAGGAAACTAGTGGGATCGGGACAGGTTACGTAAAACGGCTTTGACAGCAAAGCCAGAAATGTGTTGCCTGTGCACGGCATTTTCTTAACTCCAGGTTTTCACACGGGAAATGAGTTCAGCCTGAAGTTAAGCAAAAGTCTATACTGACACACAGGAACTTGCACATGACTGTAATGTGGTTAATAATGGGAGTTCCCGGGTAACTCCCATGAGCTTTAGTGGGAGAACAGATCCCGGTGATGCTGGAAAGGGATAACTGGAATAGGTGTTGCTGTTTCATTAAGTGAATGCTGGGCCAATATTAAGGCTAGGCAAAGTAGGTGGTTGGCAACTCTAGCAGAAAAGCAAATTAGGAATGTTCCTTATTATAATTGGCAGGAGTGATTTTTATTGTATTGTTAAGAAAACTAATGTGGAGGAGAAGCAGGACAAGAAAAGTAATTCCTGGTTTATCTTAGGTTATAGGCCCAGAGGACAGCACACACATTAAATACCAAACTCTTAGGTTTTTTTTTATAAGGGCTAAACGTGGATGTGATAAATTCACTGTCTGGGGAGAAAGACAGAAGTCTTTGCCCACTTCAAGCTCTCTGGATGGAAACTTCTAGAAGTTTGTTGTTGTTGGTTTTTAGCTTTTGGAGTACATGAGAAACACTGAGTGCTTTGGTAACAAGTGCTCATGGGGGGCAGCAGCTGGGTCTGGTGAGCTGCCCGCTCCCCCTTCGATGGAAGCCTGCCCTCCTTCGTAAGGAGGAAGAAGCAGAGGTGGAACCGCAGGGTCAAAGCCAAGCAGCAAATTAACTTGACAAATGCTACCGTTCACTGAACTGAAAATTACATAAACCCTTTTATTAATTTATATAACCCTCAGCATCCGCCTCGAGAGCTCGCATCAGCGGTTCTGGATGGGGCAGCCCTGGCGGGACGGGTGCCCTTCACCTGGGCGCTGCCGGCTGGCACGTGGAGCCTGGCTCTGCAGGAGGCAGTGGGGCCGTTGCCATTGCTCGTAGGCACTCCTAGCACAGAGCTGCTTGGGAAGAGATCAGAGGATGGCCCGTTCCTTGCACAAACTGCAACGTGGCGAGTTTTCCTCAGTTAGAGCAATCTCGGCAATGAATGACAGTGGAGAAAATTGCTGAAGACTTCTCCTGTAACACTTGTCTCTCAGCTGCCAAATACAAATTAGAAGCACCACATATTCTTCTTCACCTCCCTGGAGTTTTGGGTTTCCTTCATTTGTGGAAGGTAATGACAAGTCCCTTACATAACAGCCTCTCCGTGGAGACTTCAGTCCGCTGGTTTGATTAGGGATCTTCTCGAAAGTTAGATTACATGACAAATTGCCCACATGCACTTGGGGGTATTTTCAGCGAGGGAAGGTACCTGGGGTCGATAACGTTCGCTTAAGGCAGCGTAAGTGTTACCCCAAAGCGATGTGATGCAGATCTGCCAGTTCACAGTACAGTGGTGCCTGCCCTCAGCCCTTCATGCACAGGTCTTCCCAAGGTGGGCTGCAAACACAAAGTGAAGGGGGTCAGTACTCAAGGAAAAAGCGATTGTTTTTCAGGAAATAAGTGGGACTTGTGTGGCTCTGTGCCAGAAGCAGCAGCAGCTGGCTTCTCATTCCTCTGCTCTCATAGGAAATACGGGTTTGGTGAAATGGACTGATGTGACTCTCTGACCACCCGCTCTGTCTTGCACTATAGGTCTGCTTTGGCTTGCTTGGCTTTAATCCTCATGTACTACCACTAACAAGAGAGCTCCAGCAAAATGAATCATGGTCTCCACTGTTAAACTCGGTGCCTCAGACTGTCCAGTGAGGGCTGGTGGTTACTGAGTAATTGTCCATTTGCAGGAAAAGCAATTGAATCTGGACTTGTCCGATTCCTGTTTGTATCGCTGGTGCATCGGGAAGAAGCAGGTATCAGGTGAACCAAGCTGCTAGGTAGGCTCAGGGAGAAGACCTTCCCAGCTGGTGTGTGTTGTGTTGGTTGTAAGAGTAACACAGGGGTGAGAAGCACTGAAAGCATTTCAGGTGCTGGCCTTGTGCTGAGAACAGCACGTGGACACTGTGCAAATCTCAGAAGCTGTGTGCAGCTGCCTTCTGTTGGTCAGTTATACCTGAGGACAACCCTCCAGCCACTGCTGCTGGGAGGTGAAAGCTGTTGCCCTCTAAGATCAGGAGGAAGCTTTGCAAAATAGTACAGAAGTATTAGTGATGCAAAATAGAGATGTGCTTACGTAATGGTGTTTTAGACTTTGCACTTTGGGTTGCTTTTTACCAAATTTCCTTCTTACGGAATATGCAGCAGGCACGGATACCTGTGAGCACCCAGAACTTTACGCGGTGTAAATGCTACAGAGGCAAGAATATTTTTGGATCACTCAATTTCCGTGTGTAGCACTTGAGAACTTTTGGTCGGTGGGAAAAAGTCCCTTAACTTCTGCTCCTTGAGAACTCCCTGCCCCTATACTGCACGAGAACTGCTTGTTTATAACCCGCAGTCAGAAGTCTTTGATACAGACTGTTGCATCTTTTTTGCATTGTTTCCATAACGTCTGTGTAAGAAACCAATGCAAAACCAGCAAGGTATCGGTACCTATTAACTAATCACCTGTCGTCCACAATTTTAGAAAGTCTTTCTCAAGTTAAAATATACCACAAAGTTGTTTTGACACTCCGAGTACATTCCTTCCCAACATGATACATGAAACAAGTAAACCTCGATAAGGAGCTGCATCAGACATCACACTGAGCTGTGGGCTGGGACCGAGAGAGAGTGCTCTCTGAAACAAAGCTCGATGCAAATCCAGACCCCACAGTTACCTTCCAAAACAAGGCGTTGCACTTGCACTAGCAATTAAACCAGCGCTGAGGAAATGCATCTCCTGATGCACTGCTGATTGTCACGGGTGTGAGGAGACTTTGGATTGCGAGCCCTTGGGCACACAGTCTCTTTCACATGTATTTTCATGCATTTAGCACAGTGAAAGCTAGGATCTCCCCTACCATTAGGCACCACCATGTTAAAAACAAACGAGCCCTGCTAAGAATGCATTGAGAGAGCCAAAAGCTGTGAGGGGTCATTTCTGCCCTTGTCTCACAAAGATGATTGATTTTCACTGGGGGCAGTAGCATGCGTAGATGAGGCTGAGGGTGGATGAACTGAGATTGCAATGACAGCACTTGGAGTCTTTCTTTGTCAGTCCGGCTGATACTCCTTGCAGAATGTTGGGGCCATCAGTACTCCTGTGTCATAGCATCTTTCAGCTTTTTTGCCCCAAAGAAGGTTTTCCACGTAAGTATCATGGTGCCCGTGAGTGCAGTTGAGGAATATAGGCAAAGAAAGGAGATGGGCTATGTCAGAGCTCAGCCGCTTTACTCCTCATCTGATCTTGGCAGCCTTGAGCACCAAACCATGTGTTCCTTTCCAGGACCTCTCCTGTGGCTCTCTCTTGATGTTCAGATGGTTCAGGTGGTTCTGGCGCTCTAAGAAGTAGGGATGTAAGTCACAGATTCTCCCCGTTCTCTGCATGGAATCCACATCCAACTTTTAAGATGATCCCTAACAGGATTAAAGTCCTCCACAAGCAGGCAGAGGCAAGCTATTCAGAAAAACAAGGTCATGCTGCTTTTTTTTTTTTTTTTTTTTTGGTAAGCACAGGAATCAACAAAGAGATGTTATATAACTTCTATTTATATCCCACTTGCTCACTAGCTGCAGGCACACACGAGTAGCTGAGGAGGGAATTTAATGAGCTCTCAGGGCTTGCTCACCTTCCAGAGCTGGTAGGAGCCAGCTTGTTTTTGAAGTGCGTCAGCAAATGAAACTGGTGGTGGGTGGGTGGTTTGGGTAGGTGGACTGACTTGTTGCTATGGTTTTCTTTAATTCCTCTGTCTCTCAAGAAGATCTTACACATTTTTTTTATTTTTTTTTTCTTTTGGGGAGTCTGCAGACTTCCTTGTTTCTCACACCTACACACAGCTCGCTGGTTCACCAAGGAAGTGGGATTCGTGCTCCTGCCACACAAGAGCTCTGCACAGATTAGCTGTGTGACCCGCCGGTGCGTGCTCGCACATGCACGCAGGAGGAACTCAAATAAGGCTCCGTGCTGAAAGCGGGTCAGGCCCCCAAGTCTCCCACGCTGTGGAAGCCATCTGCTCCCTGTTCAGAGGGATCCGCAGCGGACAGAAGGCACGGCTCTGCCTGGAGCTCCTGCAGCGTGCCCCGCTCCCCTCTGCTCGCCTGGCGTCACGCTGCTGTCCCCTGGGCTGGCTGCGAGGGCATGCCCTGCCCTTGGCTTGGGTTTGACTCTCCTCTCCTTGAGAAATGATGGAATTGCATCAAGGTTTTGAGTGTTGCAGTAGGAAGACTTGTAGGGGATACGGGCTCTTCCTGGTACAAGTGGTGCAACTCTTCTGCTGCTTTCTTTTAACGTTTGTTGGGAAAGATGAGAGTTTGCACAGGTCGGGCTGCGTATGCCTGTAGCCACCAAAACCTTAGGGCAATCCCCAGCTGAGAGCAGCAGGGTTGGGTATGGATGCTTATGGCAGAGGGGGTCAGTCACACTACGGAGAACACAGACTGGAAATCCCCCTTCTGCTTTCAGGAGAAAGTTTGTCTTACAGCATGTGAGGAAAAAAAAAAAAACAGTCATTGAGGTGTTCCGGCAGATTTTCCTTATGGGTTTATTGCAAACTGTGACGTGTGTTCATCATGAAATATTTCAGTTGCTAGTTCCTTAAGCTGCACAAGACTGATGATATCCATCGGTCATGTCCCAGGATGATGGATTTCTATAGCGAGCCGGGATGCGTGGAAGACTTCAGGAAAAGAGGGGATCAGTTGTGTTAATAACTGCAAGGGGGGGTGAGAAAGAAAAGTTAGGTTTTAATTCCGAGATGCATGTAGGCAGAACATAAAGAGTTGGCGTTTGTGCTTAATTCCGTGCTTGTGTTAGCAGAGCAGTTCCCCTTCTTCAAATGTGGCTGCTTTGAAGTAGTCCCGCTGTAAGGATTGGTGTGGGAGCGGCAGGCTCGTTCCGCAGCCGTGGGGTAGCACAGAAGTTTTGCATTACGCCGTGCTGGCAGCCTGTCTGGATAACCCAAGCAAGTTAACAGCCCCATAATAATTTCTCTTTAGCGTTGGAATAAAATGTCCTGAATTGAAGCCAGAGAGCTGATCTTCCTCTTCTGTCTGGAGGGACTTTCCTCTTTGAAATATCCCTGACTCGTCAGGTTCGTCGGATATTTTCTATTCGCCGCCTTTAGAGAAACAGGGAGGGAGATGACAGCGGCTCACATGGATTTGTGCGAGGCGCTCGCTGGGGCTTTGCTTCCCTGTATTTATTCGTAATCAAATATTTGTTTTCCTGGGGAGTTCTTGGGAACCTGCTCGGATGGGCTGGCGGCGGCTGTGCTCTGTTGGAACAGCTTTGTGAATTGCAGAGGGTGTGGTGCAGAAAATACCACGGCCTCGCAGAATGACGGCGAGCTCTGTTTGGGTTCTGCAGCCAAACGCTTTCCTAAAATCAGGCCACCCTCCTTCAGGAAGAAGCACATATCTGAACAGATGTCTTAAATCCAGCACTTGCTAATAGGTTTTGGTTATATTTCGCACAACATGATCATTCAGATTGTGTATAGTCCAGCCTGTAATTGCTGAGCCTGGAAGGAAAGCCAAGCTATCTGGTGCAAAGCAAGCCAGCGACTGTGCCTTTTCTCAGACAGCAGAGCAGATAGCTTTGCCTTTGGGCAGATCCAGCTGGCAGGTGCTGGAGAACAGTGTGCTGAGCAGAGGAGGCAGCACAGGGTAAGCCCTTGGAAGGCACGAGCTGGAATCAGGCTGCTTTCAGCTGGTTCTGATTCTCCCTTTAACAGTGCTTTGCTGAGTGCAGCTTCACCCATTGTGAAGCATGTGCACTGTGGGTTGGGTAGCTGGGTGTCTATGTTTGGAAGGTGCCAGCCTGGTGTGGCTCACAGCCTCGCTCGTGTCACTGCTGCGCTTGTACGCGCTGTTGGGGTTGTCCCACCCCCATGGTCCTGCTGCCCTGAGCTCCCTGTGAGCTGAATCGTCGAGTGGCTTAGGTTGGAAGGGACCTCAAAGATCATCCGCATCCAAACCTGCTGTGGTCTGCATGCCCCCCAGCTCAGGCTGCACAGGGCCCACCCATGGCTTTGGGCACCCCCAGTGATGAGGCACCTCAGCTCTGGGCAGCACTGCCGGGGCCTCGCTGCTCTGAGTGAAGAATTTCTTCCTAACATCTAACCAGAGTCTACTTGCTTTTAGTTGAAAGCCATTCCTCCTTGTCCTGTGCTCAGACCACGTGGAGAAAGTGCTCTGCTGTTTATGAGCCTCCCCTCAAGTGCTGGAAGTGGGAGCTGATCTTCCATTCATCTTTGCAAATTGTGTCTTCTGTGTCAAAAACCGTGGAAGGGAAGGCAGGAAAGCGTAAGAGAAGAAATGATAGTGCTGAGAAATCTGCCCCTTTAATGCTTTTTTGAATGTGATTCTAGAACCAATATTTTCAGTGGTTTATTAAAGAGAAGAGAGTGCCAAAAAATAACAGTCACAGAACACGTTATGAATTCTGAGTGAAAAGCCAGCAAGCAAGATTTGCAGAAATATTTTCTAATTTAGGAAAAAAAAAAAAGAAAAAAAGGGATAAGCATTTAATAGTGTCTATAAATGATCTGAAGAGAAGAGTTGTCCCAGGAAGTGCACCTGGGATAACCATGGAAAAGATATAGACTTAAAAGAAAAAATAATAATAATAAGAAGAAGAATAAAACAATGGCTGGAAATTGACATAAGGGATCTTAATCACACATTTCTAACAGCTATTAACCACTACAGAGGGGCACAGTTCATCACCTCTGATGCTTTCTCAAGACAGGATGCTTTTCTTGAAAAGCTGCATTGTTTGAACTCAGCTTCAGTCCCACTTAATGAGCACGACCTCAGGGCTGGTGGTGCTCAGGGGTGGGCTGGGCTCTAGCTAATAAATACTCTGACCTTTAAACTTCACCTTTAATTTATTCTCAAATCAGTCCCTTGTCTTTCAGCATTTCTCCTGCAAAATGTTTTGCATAGACTGGTGCAGTAAAGTCATAGAGAACAGAACACATCAGTAAATGATTGCTGGTGTTGGTATTTACCTGCTGTCCTTTTCTTAGCGCCGAGGCGGCATGCTGGAGTTGTGCAGGGGGTTGTTTTGCTGCAGGAGGGGTTCTGGTTGCATTGCTTCAGGCGCAGAGCTGGGTGATGGAGAGGGGAAGGAAGGGCAAGTTATCGTGCAGGTGCCCGGTACCTGCTGCGGTGCTTGTTTTACTCCTTTGGTGGCTGAATAGACTGCCTTGGGTGTCAGGAGAAGGAGTCTGTTTGGCTTGGCAGCGCAGACCTGCCAAGCTTATGCAAGACATAGAGCTTGCAGACCTTCAGGTGAGGAGCGTTTCCCTTCGTGTTTCTGTGCAGTTGAACAAAGTTCTTTCCACTGCCCAAACGAAAGCTGTGAAGTTGGTGCTGGGTGAGTTGGTGTAGGTGTCTGCAGCGCCATGTTTAAAAACATTTGAGAGCTCTGCTCGGTACTCTGACCTAGCGTGTGAGAAGCTGCGTGCTTCGTGTGAATGTTTTGGAGTTTCTTTCCTTCTGTGGCTCTGCGATGAATCGCAGTCACGTTATCTCTGATTGTGGCGTTCTGGTTGCTGTGCTGTGGGGTTGCATTGCGTTTCACTGAGGGGCATGTGCTTGGAAAGCTGTGTTTGCTGGATCCAGCAGTCAGAAAACGAACCTCGTGATCTTCTCTGTGTCACGTGATGTCTCGTGTTTAATGGCAACGACTGGTAGCGAAACAAAACATAGTCTCATTCTGCACGACGTTAGAGCTCAGTAAGAGCAGGGAACTGGTCCGCTGCCAGCTCCTCTCGACAAGCCGCGCTCATACCTCTGCTCCTTTCAGGACCCTTGGGTGCCTCGTGCTGGGACTGCCAGGTGTGGGTTTGGCAGGGGCACGCTGCCCTGCTCTGCTCCAGGTCGGTCTCTAGGAAGTCACGCTTGGCTGTAGGGTTTGCACTGATTTCTCAGGGGGCCCTGAAAGCAGCAGCAGAGGTTAGATGCTCCCTTATCAGAGGTGCCTAAAGTTCTGTCCTTCAGAAATGTGTGCAGGCAGAGGTTGCTGGTCTTTCTCTTCTTAAATTACCCTGCCCATGGCAGAGGGTTGGAACTAGATGATCTTAATGGTAACTTCCAACCCAAGCTGTTCTAAGATTCATGTTCCAAGCTGCTGTTCTAGTGCACTTGCTCGTGCAGCAGCCAGGTTTGTGGTTCTGTGACTGTGCAAGGCAGGATCCTGGCATGCCGTAAGCTAGAATGGCTGCTCTATTTCTGGTTTTAGAAAGGAGATTTTCTCAGTTTTTGTTTTGAGGCTATATCTGTAAATAAAGCTTAGGATTTCTGCCGTAATTATCACCATCAGTTACCTGTTGAAACACAATTTCCAGGATTGTACCTCTTAAAGTACGGTATCTTCGGTAGCTGGCATGTGGTTGATACGTATGTGTGAAGGTGTTAGGCATCCTGACCTAAACTGAAACAATTGTGTTGTGACAGCCGTCAAATGCAGGCACAGCACTCACGAGAATGCTTTACTGGAAATGCTTGTTTCATTTGTTTTTTTTCTCTGAAGTGCAGTGGAAAGTCAGTTAAGAAGCTTGAAAAGATGACAAAAATCAAACCTGTCAGCAAGTCACAGCACTTGCGTGCAAGGTGGTTCTTCAGTGTGGTTCTTTAGAAAAAGGCTTTTGTTCACTACTGGTTCATCACAGGGAAAACCCTCCTGCACGGGCTCATCAGACGTGCTGCCAGCCAGCACGATCGCTGGCTTGAACTGCAAACCGTGTTATTTTTCACAAAACAGTTACTTTTTCTGGAACTGATGGTTTATGCTGCTCTGTCTGTGCATGTTATTATTGATATGTTTGTTGCTAAATATCATGAGAGTAAAATTTCCAAGATGCATCTTAGATACCAACTCTTCTTCTGTCCGTACTGATGAGCAGAACATAGGAGAGAGGGTTCTGACCAACCCAGACCTGGGTTTGGTCGCTGGCCAGCAGCTAAGGCCTCGTGTGGCTGGGGCTGGCATTTGGCAGCATTCTGTCTATTGAGCCTGGCCAGATCAAAGAACCAGTTCAGAATAAATATGCTACCTGGATAAGTAATCACTCATTCAACAGATATTTTTATTTGGGTACATTTGCAGAGATAACATCAAAGTTCTTGATAGAAAGTATTAGATTACAGAATAATTCTGCAAATATTAAATGAATTGGGCACCCAGGTCATTCTGTGTCAGGTCAGAGGGCGCGGGATGGTTTCTGTGCTGTTGCTAAGCTCCTTGCAGTGCCTGTTGGCACAAGGCATCTCTTCAGTGTTGCCTGGCCATGAAAGCGGCTTGTCCCTCGTGACAGGTCGGCCGAAACCTTGGTCACTTCCCAGGTCAACCTTCCAGGCCTGGCTCACTTCCACTCATCTACACTTTTGGAATCTCCAGATTTCTTCCTTCCACAGTTCTTAGTGTCCTTGTGGACAGCATGTCCATAAATAACACCGTGTGTCCTCAAACACCTCCTTTTCTTTCCTTAGCTTTGATGTTACTCATTTGCAGATAGTGGCAGGGTCAAACGTTGGTGGCTCCCTCTTGTTTCTCGCAGCTCCGTGTGGGTGGCTTTGCAGCCGTGCCATGCTCGTACTGGGTTCCTCCTTCTGTCCTCTTTGTTAATCATTAAAAGTAAGAACACGCTCCTAAACTTACCCGAGGTGCTTTGGGCCAACAGGAGTATTGCAGGGGTGGGAGGGATGTCTCACGTGAGTATTAACCAACTTCCTTAAATAGTAGCGCTTCTCTGTAATGAAAGCAGCGACTTTTCAGTGCTTCAAAGTCATGAAGCGGTGTCCTGGCTGTGACTGCCTGGCAGTGATCAAAGGCAGGCGGACACGGCGCTCTCTGTGTTCTGCTTCTCAGACAAGCAGGGAGGATATATTGCTATTCCCGTTTTCAATTTGTTTTTTCAATAAATCAGGCTTCATTCCTATTCATCATGTAAAGCTGTTGGATTGTGAGCCACTGCAGAATGCTAACTAATTTCATAATGCTCTGCATAAGGTGACCCACTTACAAGTTCATCCTTCAGTCGCGTTTAAGCTCTGGTGCTGATTTATGTAACAGCATATTGGTTTCATCAAGGATTGTCTGATTGCTCCCCGTGTTGGCTCCGTTTTGACCTGTACGTGACTTGTATTCTCCTCAACTTTAGGATCAACTTTCTGTCCCTACGTGTGCACGGGCAGAAGAACATTACTGAACCTTTCTAGAAGTGGTCACTGCTCTGAGCTTTTACGTCACTTGGAGATGTACTGGAGTAGGAACTAAAAGGAGTTTTAACAAGTCTGCAGACAGGGCAATGGAAACTGAGTACGAAATATCCCTTGTTACGTGTTTGTACATCTTCGGACTGCAATTAATATCAACTATTGCATATTATGAGCCATGGGCCCTTCGATACATGAAGGGGAAGGCAGAATGGTTTCCCTCTATGTATTTATAGCGTTCTGTTTCTGAACTGAGAATCAAATTACAAATAACTCCTTTGCCCTTACCTTACCTTGATTTGTTATACTTACCTTAATTCCACTCTTAAGAGAGAAGTCTGCTGCCTAAATGTGTGAGGGCTAGCACGATGTATTTTTAAAGAAGTGCAATATACTTGGAAGCTGTTGATAAGGGAGCTGCTGTAGTTGAGACACTTGGGCTCCTGTAACAATAAGATCTGAGTCTCCATTTTTCTAGGTTTCAGATTGCTGAAAACTAATTAACTTTCCAGTCCTTCAGGATGTCAAATAATCTGCATTCATACCTTTGTATGGAGATATATATCCTGTTCCACTTTCTCTCGTAGCATTCGTTCTTCTGCCGACTAACAGAAGATAAGAAATCCGAAAAGTTCTTTAAGGTTTTTTATGATCGCATGAAAGTAGCACAGCAAGAAATCAAGGCTACCGTCACGGTCAACACGAGTGACTTAGGAAATAAAAAGAAAGATGAAGACTCAGACAGAGATGTTCCCAACAGAAAAAGAGGTAATCTCCAGTTGTGCCCTTTCTAAAGTGTCAAGGGAGTAAGGTGCTCTTTTGAACTCATTTGGACTGATGCAATAATGGTCTGATCTCTGATCCCACAGAACAAAGTTCAGAGATCAGTGGTGCCCTGCCTTGGGATTTCAAGGGCTTCATCCCCTCTTCATCCATTTGTGAGATTGTACTATTGAAATGGTGAAAGGTGTTTTTGAGATGAGACTCTGCCACTTTGTCCATCGTGACAAGCTGCCCAAATCTGATTCGTAGTAATGACCATGGACTGTGTTGTGGTCAGTGCCTTCTCTAACAACAAGTGGAGAAATGTTAATTGTCTTCTAGAGCAAGTCCTTTTATTATAACTCCTGCTAGTGCTAGATTTGTGTGTTCCCTAACCAATTAATATCAGAATTTGTAATTGTAATGTGGTTTGCAAAAGAGATGGGAAGCGAATGACGTGATGTCCTTCTAAACTCAAGCCCCTCGCATCACACTAAACATACTTACTGGAAAGGACTGATGACAAATAGCTCACCTGTGTGTGGAACTCCCATGGGAAACGTGTGACTGGACATTCTGGTCCTGTTTATTTGATTTGCCTAAGGAAGATCTGTTCTTGTGTATTTTAGTGAGAGAGCCTATGACCCAAATTACAGAGGAAGTCCGGGACCAGTTACTGGAGGCCTCTGCAGCTACAAGAAAGGCGTACAGCACCTACCGGAGGGAAGCCGACTCTGATGACCATTATTCAGCAGCAGAAGGGGCACAGTCAGCAGCAGACAAGAACAAAGATGAGCTGGAGATGAGTGCTGTGATCTCCATAATGCAGCCCATCCTCCGCTTCTTGCAGCTGCTCTGTGAAAACCACAATCGGGATTTGCAGGTCAGTCTGATTGCTGAGCAGCTGCGCCCACACCGCCTCACACGGGCGCTGCAGAGAGACAATGGGCACAAGCTGGAAAGTCCATTTAAACAACAAAAATGCTATTTGTACCAGGGTGATGGAGCCCTGGAATGAGCTGCCCTTGGGAGGCTGTGGCATCTCTGTTCATGGAGATGCTTAAAACCCAGCTGGTGGCAGTGGTGGGAAGCCTGCTGCCTGTGCCACCCTCAGTGGTCTGTGATGCTCTCTGATGTGTTTGTACAGTTCTGAGTAGCGAGCTCTGTCTCATCTAGCACATACCTCCGCAGGAGATAAGATTTTTGCTTGCAAATGGACTATAATTAACGTGATTTTTGTTCAGCATAGTAACCACTGCTGCTGGATTAGAATTGAAGTAAGGAGACGCAGTACAATGCGCTAAATGCCCTCATAAAGGAGGAATAATTGCCTTGATTGCATATTGTTGTACTGTGTGCCAGAACTGGAAAGACCCTGTGTGAGTGCTTTTCAGACCTGCCAAATCACTTCCGCCGAACCCTAATGCCCTGCTGCTGGCAACACTTGGAATCAAAGCTGTATGTTAATATTCCTGTGCTACGAACATGTAATTCTTCTCACATTTGGTAGGTGCTGAGGTTACATACATCAGGCTTTCTCCTAATTTTTCAAAAACTATTTGATCTTTGTTTTGTCAAACAATTTTCATGCCGTTAGCAATGTCGGAGACAAGTAGGACGGCAGTTTCAGGTGGCAGTAGTCCAAACCACATGTACAGGATCCCTTCTTGCTGCTGTTTTTGGCTGGGCACCGAAAGCTATAGGAACAAAACTGAATTCAAGCCAGCGTGAAAACTTGGCCTGAACTGCTCACCGTCCCGAACAATTAAATTCCCCAAGCAGCAGGTAGCAGCACTCAGCTCTAGGAGAAAAAGGATAAAGTAAAGGTGGGGGGAACCACCTTTCAAAAATAGTTCTATTACTACTTGCCCACCTTGATCCTTGCCTTTCTCCTTTGGTACTGAAGTGGAGGTAGGAGCGTATGAAGCTTCAAAATCTCTCTGCAGCTAGTAGATAATACCTGAACTCATTATCAATATTACCAATGTGTTCACAACCTAAAGGAATAAGTAAGACTTGTTCTTTATTCTAGGAACTGCGGTCTTCTAAGATAGCATAAGTAAATTTGTGTGATTCTTACTGCCTTCTATTAGTGCAGTGATGTGTTGGTCCAACCGAGCCTTTTACAAGCCACTAGCAACTGTGAGTAGTCTGATATTTTGCAAAAAGCAGGAAAATGCTTTTACTATGAGCCTAGAAGGATTCCAAGCTGCACACATCAGTGTTCTGCCTCCCTCCAGCTTGCAGTGCCTTCAGGAGAATGGAAGGTCTGGGACAAAGCAGGTGGATGCTTCAGTACATTGCGTTACCCTCTTCAGGCTGAATGTGTTGAACGTTGCCCTGGAGGGCATCCCATAGCTGCTCTCAGCGCACAGATACTTGGGGTTCTTATTACGCTTATATTAGGTGTGACCTTCAATTCTGCATGAGAGCTCAACCTCGAAAGCAAAATGGGATAGCTGTGGATGGCTGTAGCCAGCCCGCTGGGTGTTTGTTTGGCTTAGTGACAGCCACGGCAATTTCTGTAGGAGGTCTTTCCTCTACCGTCTCTTTTCTGAATGGAGACATCCCTGTGCACTACAGGATTAGTCATAGGAACTGGAGCTAGTGACGGAGTGAGGCATGCAGGGAGCGCTTTGCTGCGAGCAAGAACGGAACTTGCAGGAAGCGAGGAGGAAGGGGAAGTGGGATTCCCAGCTGGAAGAAGTTCCTTCTGGAATCCGAACCTGCGTGTGAGTTTGCGGCCAGCCCTTCCCCACGGCCACGTTTAAAGATGCTGCTTCAGTGCTGCACCTATTTTTCCCCATCAAGATCGAATTTTTATTGTTCTGATTCTTTTCTTATCAGGTGAATTATTTTTGTGAAACAAAATAACAATATTGTAGTAATATGCTGAACAGTCAGATTAAAGCTCTGTAGGCTACGTGCTGCTTTTGTGCAACAAAGCAGGAATTGATGTAACTTTTGTTGTTATTTCCTTCACTGTTTCTTTTATTCCTAATTACTGAAGACACAGCATAGGTAGTAAAGAAGAGCAGAGCTTTGCATGCTGCAGGATGGTGATCCCACTTGGCCGGCAGAGCAGTGCTGCAGAATGCCGAGGATGAGCAGGTTTAGCTTGTCGTGTTGTAGGCAGGGGGCATATCTGAGAATTAACTA
Organism: Numida meleagris; assembly: GCF_002078875.1. Classification (NCBI taxonomy): domain Eukaryota; kingdom Metazoa; phylum Chordata; class Aves; order Galliformes; family Numididae; genus Numida; species Numida meleagris. The sequence goes on from NC_034419.1 coordinate 18,581,541, forward strand.
ATTAATTAATTAAGACCAATACAGACCACCACGTTCAGTGAAAAATGCCTTGCCTTGCCTGATTGCTAGGAAAAAGAAAATCTGGTCATTTCAAAATCTCTTTACTGAGACTCACCTCCTAGCTAAAAAAACCTGCATAGTTTTTTTTCCAATCAGGGATCAGATTTCTTCTAAAACAAAGTCTGTTCAACGGCAACAATTAGGCTTTTGGGGGAATTACCCATGTAAATGGTAGAGCTTTTCCTTCCAAGGATTCTGTGCTCATCCGTGCCTGAACACACTGAGCTAGTACTCTGCAAGTAGCCAATTTTATTTTCAGTCCGTATGTTTTCTCCAAAGGATATTCAGCTTTAGGCTGTGTACTGGGAAGCAAAGTCTGAGGCATTAAGCACCGCCTGCAGATGTTGCCTACACAAATGTGGCCATATCTGCTGGTGTATCCTAGAAATGGGGAAGATTGTGCTCCCTCAGAGTGGATAGTAGCGTGAAGCATCCCCAAAAGGTTATTCACAAAAGCAGGACTTAAAAGACTGCCTCTGAGCGCGCTTCATCCCATTGGAAAGTGTTTGTCAACTGAGTATACAGGATGCTTAAAGTCAGGCTGTATGGTTGCTCTTTTCCTCTTTTCTCCTCGAGATCTCACAAGCTGCATATTTCTCATGTTCCAGCTGAATCTGCGACTGGATTGCTCTTAGTTGTGAGCGCAGGGTCTGGCAGGTGGTACCTCTGCTTCATTGCCATCAATCTTGATGGGATGGCATTTTTGCAACTGGGGAGTTGTGTTCTCCCACCGTAGCCCAAAGGATGGTCTGGGTGCTAGGGAAGGAGGAGCTCAGACTGTACTGGCAGAGAATTCGGCAGGGATTCTCGTGGGCAGTTTCTCCCAGTGCAGAGGGGCCTTTTTTTCTGCAGTACCTTCCTTCACCTTGTGTAGCCATCTAACGTTGTCCTTTTGCTGCTTTCCTTTGTTTTTATTGACTTTGGATCAACGTGCCAAGGTTGGTACAAACATAGCTATTATGAGAATTAATCTATACCACAGAGAAAGTTGCTTGCCGGGGAGCGTTTTGTTTCGTAGCTTTCACAATTATCCATTATTTTTGTTTTTTCTCCCGGAGGGAAGGGAAAAGCTCTAATTTCTGTAGCATCAACCTTTCTACGTTCTGACAAGTTAATCAAAAGTCAGGATGTTAAATGAGCAATCGGTTGAAATGTGCTGAATCACTGTCACCTTTAGTCTGCATTCATAGACAGCATTTTCCTTTTTTAGCTTAGCCTTCAATTGAATCTGGCAATTTCTCAGTCTGTTTGCCTTAAAAGACTTATTAGTCTGACGCAAGCACTAGAGGCAATCAGTTGGCAGCACTCAGCTGCAGGCTTGTAGAGAAGACCTTACTTGTTCCAGAGTTCCATGCATTTTGTTCATCAACTTTTTTTTCCCCACCTTTAAAGTGTTTTGTAACCTGCCAGAGTGGAGCTGGGTGGGAAATGTCCCGCTGGCACTTCTAGGCGAGGAGATGCTGGTGTCTGTTCATTTTTACAGGGCATTGCTGGGAACTTACTGACAGAAACCACCCGAGTCCTTGGGAAATTGTTTTTCATTAATTGTCCCTCTTTGGGCTGTTTTATTCTTTCTTTTTATTTCCCATTTGGAATACAAAAGAGAGGAAACACGTTTAATCCACGCTGATAACTCTGGTATTTCATTAAACGAACTGCTCCTAATCAGCAACTTCAAGCAGGGATTACAATAATTATGTGGGAAGAAATGCAATTGAGAGAATTACTCGCAAGGACACTTTCCTTCAAGTCGCGCAGTCGGTGCCTCCTCACCATTCAGGTGGTGCTGCTGTGAAGCAAAGCCAAGGAATTGTTTTCTCTGCCTTGGAGAAGGGTCTCGGGAGGAGCCTTCAGCAATCATTAGTAGTGAAATGTAGCAAGCAGGATAGAAGAAAGCTTCCATGCTTAGAGGAGCTTTCTGATCCGTAGTGTATTGCCTATTCTGTGCTGCTGTTTAGTGCTCTCATGGATGCGCTCTGTTTATGGCTTGCTGTCTTCTATGAAAATGTGAAGCCAGTAAGCTGCTTGAGAGAATTGCACATGGCAAGCCCTGGAAGCCTTGAATTGTCTGTCCAGGCTCCCTGTAATGAAGTTCCAGTGAAATGAGAGCGATGTACCATCCAGTGCAATTGCGGGTTGATTAACTTAATAAAATGTTATGATCCAAACATCAATTTGAATGGTTTCTTTCTTTCCTCCTCCCTGCCCCGACTGTAACATGCTGCAGAATTTCCTACGCTGCCAGAACAACAAGACCAACTACAACTTGGTGTGTGAGACGCTGCAGTTCCTGGACTGTATCTGTGGAAGCACAACTGGTGGACTCGGACTTCTTGGGCTGTACATAAATGAGAAAAACGTAGCGCTGATCAACCAGACGCTGGAAAGCTTGACCGAGTACTGCCAGGGGCCCTGCCACGAAAACCAGGTAACGTGTCTCTGAGAAGCACCTCCCCGTGCCTGCAGCACGTGCTCTGCTGGGCTTGGCCCTCAGCTTGTGTTGTCTTACAGGGCTGCTCGCTTTGCTTGCCTGACAAAAGGGATTTGGTTGTGTTTTGTAACAGTTTATCTCTGTAATACAGGCCGTGGAATGGGTGGAATAACCATCTTTAAATATAACTATGTGTCTTTGCAGAGCGACTCCATAACAGAGCAGGACTCTGCAGTTTGAAGCTGGCAAGCTGCTGCCAGTTGGTACCTTGTAGTTATATGCTGTTCCAAAAGCAAGGTTACAGGGCAAGTGCGAAGGTTGTGGAAAACTGCATTCTTTGATTAGACACGTCCGAAGCTGGTGTTGTTTGGCACATGTGAAATAAAGAAAACTCTCCCTAATCTTAGGAAAACAGTGTTTTTCCTTAGCTGCTTATTCAGCCTGAGCACTTTGGCATGTAAATACTTAGTTTATCAGCTGTGTTGTTTTCTGCTTCCTGAGTTTGGGTGGTTTCAGGAGGACACACCATGGCTGATTATAGGAAAAGCGTACAACCAAATGCATTTATCTCCTGTTATTCTACTGTCTGGAGTTTTCTGTGCCATTATTTGTCATGAACAGCTTACCAGGCGACGAAAGAGCTAGCTCTTCTGTTCTGGCTGGGTCACTGGCCTAGGCTGCATTTTCAGCATAGACAATTAATGAAGTTTGATTAATTTTCTTTGGACAGAACTGTATTGCTACTCATGAGTCCAATGGTATTGACATCATCACAGCATTAATTCTCAATGATATCAACCCTTTGGGAAAGAAGAGGATGGACCTCGTATTAGAACTGAAGGCAAGTGAATATTTTGTGTGATCCCGTTAACATAAGCAAGATGAAACATGGAATCATGTTGATGTGTATTATATCCCAGTATTCACAAGTGCCAAAGAGTTCTGTGCATCAGAGAGCTGAACACGGTGCCCAAGGATTGTTTGTCACAGGTATTTCATCTTCTAAACGATAACATGGAGTCACCATTTTCACTCGTGGGTGACTGCAGACAATCAACATATGCTGAGGAGTCCTAAAATAATTACCAGTGAAAAATTTAAATCCAATTAAAAATTCTGTTTTTTGTGAGCTTTTATATACACAGTGAAAGTAAAATTTCTCGTGCTATACCTAATTGCCTAATACTTTATTATTGTTGTTAAATCGGTTGATGTTTAGTCATCAAGAATTTTGAGGCTACTCATATTAATGCTGAAGTAATTAATCCTGATTTCAAAATACACTAGCAGATCGTCTTCTAACTGCAGTAATCACAGAGTACTCCCACTTCAGCACATGTTTGAGAAGTATTTCCCTTCTGACTTCTTGTCCTGTCTTACAGTGCATTGTCTAGTTGTCTTCCATTGCCGACTGACACCATTAATATGGGTAGTGTGGGCTTTTTATTATTCTAAATAAAAAATGCTTTTAGACTCAATTAGCATTATACTTCAAAATTAAATACTTTTATTGGTTTTTATTGTCAATCGTGATGGATTTTAATCTTAATTATTCGTATTAAAGTAGTCTGGTGCCTTGTGGTAGTTTCCCATTTCCTTCCTCCTCTTCTTGGCAGGAGCAGGTCGCAGAGTAATTTTCAGTTAAAAGCAGCAAAGCACGTCTGTGTCTTCAGCCTTGGCTGTCCTTAGATTTAATCAGCAGAATCTCCAGTAGTGCAGAGCTGCACCATCGTGGAGCTGAAAGCAAGCAGTAATGCTGCAGTATTTTTCACACAAAACAAAATAATACACACCAACCTCAAAACCTCAGTGTATGACAAGTCTTAAGTTGGGTTAATTTGGTGTTCAGTGATAAATAGGGTTTGGAAAGTAAAAGCAAAAAAAGAAGAGGCATCTGGAGCCCTTCTGGGCAGCACGTGTGGAAGAGCTGAGGGTGTGCTCTGCTTTTGGCTCCTGGCAATGGCTGATGTTGTTCTTCCTTCCCTTCAGAACAATGCTTCAAAGTTGCTCTTGGCCATCATGGAGAGCAGGCACGACAGTGAGAACGCAGAAAGGATCCTCTACAACATGAGGCCCAAAGAGCTGGTGAGTCCCTAGGCACTCTGGATTCCCTAAGAGCAAGGTGACAGGTGTCATCATGGCTCTTGGTGGCCCCATCAGCCCCCAGCTCTGTGTGAGAGGACACTGACAGCTGAAGTTCTGCTGAGGATTGGGTTGAATGAGTGTGGTGTTGGCTGGGAATGGCCCTGGCTAGTCCGCAGAAAGCAGGAGCCATTACCTGGTGCTGAATGCTAGAGCCAGCTGCTTTGCTGCTGCCTAAGCAGGGGATCCTCATCCTGTACTTCAGTGTCTGTGTAAGGAAACTATTGGCACAAAAGACAAATTTATTGTGTCCTAAAAGCTGTTCGTTAACCAGCCCACAACATTGCTAGAGTTTAACGTGTTAACTGATGAAAACACAAACAGGAGATTCGCAGCACAGCTGAAACACTGACAGCTTGTCTCAGTGTGTGGAGCTGTGGTGCAGCCAAAGATCAGAAGGTGATGTGGTGTGCCACGAGTGTGGCCAGAAACATATTCATTGCAGGGAAACGTGAAGTCTAGTCTCTTGTGTTGATGAGCTGGGCTGAAGGTGCTGAGTTGAGGTTTCCTGTTTTACCCTGGATGCTGAGGAGCCCACTGACCTTCCTCTTGGAATTGTGTATGCTCAGCTCCCTTTTGCTTCTGTGAGAGTACTCCATGTGTGCTGGCCTTAGCAAGCTTCAACCCTGAAACTGAGCTGTCTCTTTGCTGGCCTGTGGCTCTCTTTCCAGGTGGAAGTGATAAAGAAGGCATATCTCCAGGGCGAAGTAGAATTTGAGGATGGAGAGAATGGAGAAGATCTTGCAGCATCTCCTAGGAACGTGGGACACAACATCTATATATTAGCTCATCAGGTAGACTTTCACCTACAGTTTCTGTTAGCACTGATCATAAATTGCGAATACCAAGAGGTCTGCTTTTCACTGAAATGGTTTAATGGTTCATCTCTCAGACACAAACTCACTGCAAGTTCTCTTTTTATAAAAGAATCTTAGCTTTAAAAAAAATCAGAAAATTCTGCAATAAAAATAAGGAAAAAAACCCGGAGTTTTATAATTGGAAGTGGGCAGAGTCATGACTAAGTTTTTGAAGCCCCATAATTCAAGTTCTTGGCAGTTTATGGGAGCAAAGTATTATTTTTCAGCTTTATCAGAGTTTATTTCTACTCCTAAAGAAATTCTTCTCGTGGGTCGTTTAAACCTCGAGGAGGAATCTCGGTCTGCTTTTATTGTTCATGCCGCATTCTCTCTCCCATCATTTATGTTGGAGCCAGCCAGTTCCACTGCGCTGCTGTGTGTTTGAAAGGTCAAAGGGAAAAAGTAATCTAGGTCTATTTATATATCGATGCTGCGTAGATCCCTCCATTAGAGACTTCTTTTTCCTTTTACATCTGAGAAGAAAATTTGTCATCGTGCTGTAGAATGAAAGTAGAGCGTCCAGAAGCATATTTTTTGAAGCAGTGCTCTGTGAACCTGCTTTTCAGTTGATGCAAGCACTCTCCTCCATCCCTGCCTCAGTGCTTGAGCAATTAGCACACCTTTGAATTAGGGTGGGCGTAGAAGGATAGACTGAATGTGAACGTTCAGGAACTTTCCCAAGTCAGGCGAAGGGTGGGAGAGAGTGGATAAAAGAGGAGTACAACACAGATATTAAAAAACATATATTTGAATCATTCTGACTTGCACCCAAAATAGAGCTGCAGGGTGTCTGGTTGGAACAGTACAAGCCTTCTGTCAACTTTGCCCTTTCTTAGCAGCTGACTGCATACTATTTCTTTTTTTATGCCAAAAATCAGAAATTTAATATCATAGAGAGACATCTGGTGTTTCCCACTCCCTTTGCATTCCTTTATTTTAGTTGGCTCGTCACAACAAAGAGCTGCAGAACATGCTGAAGCCAGGAGGTCAGATTGAGGGAGACGAGGCTCTGGAGTTCTATGCCAAGCACACGGCGCAGATTGAGGTAAGAGGGAAAATGGAGACTGCTGGGAGAGTACTGGGGATGTCATCTTCTGTGGAAAGACCAGTTTTGAGAGGAAAATCCATGTAATTAAGCAGCAGTTATGTTATACATGATATTTTGATTGAACTAACTACCTGTGTGTGGACTGTCATCTTTGACATAAGAATATACATTTATTTTTTCTATTTTGTTTTTTTGACAGCCTCTTGGGGGAGAGCTATTTTTGAGCTGTCATGTGTGGGCTTTAAGATGGAGCTAAGCAGAGCTCTGCTGGCAGGAGGAAGTGTAACTTCACTTATGTTACATTTTGGCCGGCGCTATTGCTTAATCCGTAAAGCTAGCGATATCTTCTGCCATTCTTTCTGTATTAAAATGAGAGCTTGGCCTTGTGCACAGTCAGTCTGAGATGCTTTTAAAAGGTAAAACATTACAAACCTGGAGAGTTCGCAGAACTCTCTAATAAGCAAGCTAAATATAACTGTTACTCCTCATGCGATGCGTGGCTAAAACTTGCTGAGGTCCCTGAATTGGGCAACCAGATTGTACTGAAATGCAGAGCAGCTTTGGTGCAGGATTTACCAGGCCCTTTGGAAGTTCCAGCTAAGAACAGTATTGCCAGAGTAAGACCACAGCAGAGAATTGATCAATCTTGGAGCTAAATGTAGGCCTGCTTTGAAAGGTAAATTAACTGCAGTCTCTGTCGAGCTGCTGTTCTACAGAAATGCTTCCAAGTTTCTGCATGTAGCTGCTTTTAAAGAGGGGAAAGAAGAAAGCAGGCAAACCAAGAAGTAAAAACATCTAAAAGTAGGGAAAACTCCACTAAGACTGTTGTTTAGATTGTCAGGTCAGACCGTACGATGGAGCAGATCGTCTTCCCCGTGCCCAGTATATGTGAATTCCTCACCAAGGAGTCCAAGCTGCGGATCTATTACACCACGGAGAGGGATGAACAAGGCAGTAAGATCAATGATTTCTTCATGAAATCAGAAGACCTCTTTAATGAGATGAACTGGCAAAAGAAATTGCGAGGTAAGTGGCTATTGGCAGTGTAGTTGTGCGGAGCGTTACCAGCAGAGTATTTAGGTCAGCATTTAAGAATGTAAAATGTTGACTTGCTAGCAGATGGTTACCTAGTGTGGCAGCAACCTTGTTGGTTGTTTGAAAGAATCTGCTTCTCTGCACGATGGCGATATGCTGTAATGAAATCAAGCTTGATGCCACCACAATATGGACCAACCGGAGGGGATCCAGAGACAACAGCAAGGAAGAACACAGGTCATCTTTTTTTTAAGGTCCTCGAGGAAGGAGCGCATCTGTGGGGGCTTTGCTGAAATGAGATGGCATCTGGGGACAGGGAGAAATGGAGAGGACAAAAGGGAAGAAAGCAGCAGTGTGCTCTGCTTTCCTGTGCTGGGTGCAAGGGGCAGCCCCCCTGCACTGCAAGAAAGAGTAAGGCCAAGTAGCAGCGTGGCCGTGGGCTGCCCGTGGTGGCTGCGGCACCTCCAGCAGTGCAGGGATTTTAGAAGAGGTTAAACGCACATTTTCCAGTACTGTAAAAGTAGAGTTAATCTTTTCTGTGGGCAAAGAGTGGACTGGAGGACGTGCTGCCCTGCACACCTTTTCCCTTTGAGGGAAAAGCACACCTTTTCGCTCTGAGGTTCCTACTGGCAGCAGTGCCAACCACCACTTCACCCAGTAAGCTTTTGAACTTGTTTGCTTGGAATATTTTTTTTTTAAAAAAAAGTTCCTTTTTTTTTGTTGCTGAAGGAGAAATGTCGCGCATGAGGCTCGGCTTCAGTGGGCGGTGATGAGTGGTTGGAACTTACAGCAGTGACCGGCTGAGGTGTCAGAGATAAAGCAGTTATTTCCTCCTCGGGTCGCTGCCTGCCATCTGATAGCCGTGTTGTTCCCCATGCCCCAATCAGCTCAGCACCAGCTCCCGGTGCAGCAGCGCAGTCCGGCCGTGCCGCCCTCCCAGCGTGGATGTGCCGGGGCTCCTGTGCAGCTGCGTGCTGCTGCCAGCTGCCAAAGCCACCTGCAGCGCAGCCCAGCCCCAGCAGCGTGCTGCCAGCGCTGCGTCCCCGCCACAGGCCCTGCTGGTAACTCTGCCAGCACTGCGTACTGTAGGGAGAAAAGAAGGGCTCGGCAGAGACCTCTTGACCTTTCTTGTGAAAACGGCTTTTTATGAAATGATTTCCTTTGTTGCAACCTCTGATGGCTGCGTTCTGCCCTTTCTGTGCGCGTCTCCAAGAAGAGCCTGGACTCTCTCCAATTCGTGGTTGGGTTGCATATGCGCAGTTCACACTTGAGCCGATAAATGTCTTGCACGTCGGCAAAGGAAGTTCAATATTTGCTTCTGATTGTCGGGCTGTGTGTATATATATGTTAATAGGCTTTTTAACAGAGGAAAACAATTGTAATTTTATTTTAAATCCTCAAGATTAAATATAGATAAGGCAGCCTGAAGCTTGATTAGCTCTACTGAAGCATTTTTCATGTGTGTGACTACTGCAGTGGAGCTATTTCCACTTGACAGTGGATTCTGACAGCATCAGTTCCCCAAAAAGCTGCTTCCTGAGGGAGTTCTGAGGGCCCTGAGGAAGTCAGGGCCGTTTGACATCTTAAGCAAATGGACAACGTCGTGTTTGACAGCAGCCATACATTACGTTGGCTTTTGTTGTTTAAGGCTAGATTTGAGTTACAGTAATTGTCTTTGAGGCAATCTCTGAGCAAGCTATGAAGATACTCAAAATTAACAGACTGTAAATCGATCAAGATCCATCTGCAGAAGTGGAGAGTATTTCTTTTCTCTTTGAAGAACTGGAGTCTTCCATTCGGATGATAATCCTGTTACACCGTGCAGGCAGTCACTGTCTGCCTCCTAATGTTCTGGGTTAGTTAGGCCTCTGAGTGATAGTCCGCATTTCTGCGGTCATCTCTCCCATCCTCACTGCAGGTTTATGTATTTGGGACGTGCCAGGCTGGCACTGCTGTGTGGTGCTCTACCACTTCACGTTTATTCAAACCTCTGACAGACATCAGCCTGAAATATTAAACTCGTCAACAAAGCTTTTCAGAAAAGTCTTTAAAGATTATTATTTTTCCCCTTCCGCTGGTGGAGCTGACTCATCACCTGAGCACCAGAAGTGTCTGCTAAGGTCTTAATTAGGAATTCAAATGAACCTGCCAAAACCAGGCGAAAATGCTTCCCAGGGCAGATTGTCTGCGCCCACCCTCAAATGGCAGCTTCAAGTAAAACCTGGATCTTTGTAATGACCCTATGTAACTGGGAAGGGAAGTAATATAGAAATCAGTGCATTATGTATTCAAAACATTGCTACCTCTCATCTCATTGAGGCTTCGCATGTGCCTGGCTAATTAGATGCAGCGAAGCTTGTATTGTTGCAGTGGCTGGGTGCCTTCTTGTAGTCCTTTCTTTTGCATTCAGCTGTTCAATGCATACACTTTCTATGTGCATTTCAACTCAATATAATGAAGCGCTGTGTAACTCTTCTAACCCACTTTTTGCTTTGGATGCTAGAAGAGGTGATTTCCTGAAGAGAGGCGGTGGCTGCTGTGAGCTCAGGACTGCTGCATTCATTCATTCCATTTTCTTTTCAGCCTCAGAGTTTGCATTTTCATCTTTTCCCTAAATCTCGCCGTGAGCTTCTTTTCCTTTGCTCTCTGATATCTGTACGTGTTGCCTACTTCCAAGGGAGAAAAACATGAGTTCTTCCCCTTCTTTGAGAGAATTTTAATAGATTTTTCACCACTGGATCTCAGGAGTACCCAATTTGCTGCACAGTAAGCCTGCAGGAGCCGAACTGCTGGGGATTGTGCCTGGGTGCAGAAGGAATTACTCTGAGGCTGCTCCTGAGCTGTCCTTTTCATTTTCTCGTCCACGGCTGCTTCAGGATACAAAGCCTTCTGCTTGTTGTGCCTCTTGACTCTGGCTGCAGAGATTAGTAAAATGAGAACTCTTTTTAAAGGCGTTTATGTTTATTTTAAAAATACACAGCTGTATAACTGTACACTTAGCTCTGTGCAGCCCCGTGTGTCCATTGCCCACAGGAAAGAGGGAAGGCCGGCTGAGCTTCCACTAGATGATTATTTTGGGGCTACGCTGGTCTATTCAGCATTTTAGCCTTATGATTACGCCGTGCTGCATTTTGTGTCTTAATTGTGCACCTGGGCCTTTGCAGTGTGTGTTCTGCTGGCTGCAGAGGAAGAGAAGCCTGGGGGTGGGCAGGGAGCTGCCAGCAGGGAGGGCTGCGGCTGCGTGGCGCTGATGGAGCGTGTGCAGGCTTTCTTCCTTCTCATCATCCTGTGTGCCTGTCAGTGCAAAGTGCCTTGTTAGGGGAAACCTGGAGCCCTGGACCTCTGGTATTTCTGAACCTGTACTCGTGCTGCTGCTAAATCAGTTCGTGCTGGAAGACACAGTTCGTGCTTTTTAACAGAGCCCTTTGCCTTAAATCACGACTTGGAAGCAGGAAGTACTCCAAAGACAGAGAGAGCAATCAAATGAACTTCAGAATAAGCAAAGAGTGCTAGTGCTGTTGATGCTGTGCTTTTCGGCAAATTGAGAATAAACTGAGTTTTGGGGGAGGTCATTTTTTTCATATAGACATGTTTTTTTAAATGCTATGTCCCTAAAAAGAATTATTGTTGTTATTTTGCAGCTCAGCCTTTCCTGTACTGGTGTGCTCGCAACATGTCCTTCTGGAGCAGTATTTCCTTTAACCTGGCTGTCCTCATGAACCTGCTGGTAGCATTCTTCTACCCATTCAAAGGAATTCGAGGAGGTACCAATATTTAACGTACAAAAACATATGAACAAATAAGGTCTAGTTAGCCAGATTCTTTTTCGTGACATGTCTGAGCATCCCTGTTCATTTTAGTGAGGACAATAGAATTAGGCTTTTCTAATTGCCCTGGTTTAAATGATACTGTTTTCTGACTCTTTTGCGAGGTATTTGTAAGGAAAATGTAGAGCTGCACTTTTTCCTAGGGGAAAAATTATCAAAGACAGATATCCACCTTTAGTGGCTGTTCTACTTTGTTTTAAAATTATATAATTAAGTGTCAAACTAAAAGTACGGGAAATATTAATTTACTTTTTCCCTTGAGCTTGTGTTTTGCTGATGTCATTTTTTGTAAAACTTTAATGGTCACGTGGCGTTTCCGTGCCCTGAGCAGTTAGCAGCTGGGCTTGCTATCATCTCTGTCATCAAGTATGGGTTAATGCGTGCTGGTTTGCACAACCTTGCTGTAGCAGGTCTCCTGGAAGTGGCTTTTGGTCCAAGCAGTGGGTTTGTGCCACAGTCTCAGAGCCAGCTCAGTAAATACCTCCAGTAGGGCCCTGATTCGATTCAATTGCTCGTCTTTAGATTCAGCCTCTCCAAAGAGGTGCACCCTAGCACAGGTCGGTCCGTGGGTTCACGTCAGCCCACCCCATCCTGAGGAGGGTTATCTGCGTTCAGGCCTTCACTTCCCCTTCTTGAACGTTCCTGGTGCAGCGGGGCCAGAGAGATGCTGATCTCTTCCCACGGCACTTCCCTCTGCCTCCCGCTCCTGGCTGACTGCAGAGCCCCCGCAAGCGCAGCTCAGAGGCAGCAGCAGCCTGCACATAGCGCTATCAGCTGAGCTCTGCGTCTGCAGCCTGGAAGCTGCTTCACCCTCTTGGCAGCTCCCCAGTTCACTGAGATGGGTTTGGCCGGAACGAGGAGCAGCTGCGTTTTCTGTCTTCCGTCTCAAAGATCACAAGTTAAAATTTAAAAGTCTGAATGAATGGCTGCTAGCAAAGTTGGTCATTAAACAAGTTGGTTGGGATTACGAGTCGCAGGACCAGGGGCGAGGGAATCATTTGGCATTTTGGAGCCGCCCTACCCTGCATATTTGAAATACTTCATCACGTAACGTTTTGATGAAATCTCTCCCTCTACTAGTTACAGTCAAACATCCAAGTACAAAATATCTGTGTATTTATTTAAGCTCTTAAAAAAATCAGACTTTTCAAAGCAGACCCTTCAGGGAAGCTGTCAGTGTCCCGAGTTGCCCAGACGTGCTGAACTGAGCACTGCTTAGCATATGACTGTAGCACAAACTGGAGATCTTCTGACTTGAGGAGCAGGAGCAAAACTGGAGGCCTGGGATTAGGTAGTGATGTTGTGACAGTTACAGAAGCATGGGGAGCTTCCCACCCAGTCCTCCAGCTTACATTCCTGTCTGTGAGCGGGTAACAGACCAATGTGCTGACTGCAAGTGCTCTGAGGTTAGATCAGGTTTGAACAGTTGGTGTCAGGTGAGTGCTGGCTTGTTGATGTTCTTTGTCAAGGTATTGCATGCTTGAATTAAAGCATTTTTAATGCAAGTTTTAAGAAAAAGATACCTTTCATATTCTGCATAAACCCAGGTTAAGTGGTGTTTTAGGCTGAGCATTTTTCATGGTTCTTTGAGAAGTGTATTTTTAGCAGCACAAGCTGATGTTATGTAAGGAGGCAGTCTCACGGGACAGCTGAAATAGAACCAGAAATAGCAAGAGATAAACTGGCACAAGGTTTTTGACCAAAAGCATAATAGGAGACTCAGAATGAGCGTGTGAATCAGGCCTGCATGTGTTTGTTGTCTTACGCACCCACCCATTCAATCATCTGTAGAGCACACCAGCAAAACTCCTCTCCTTTTCAATATTCAAGGTGCATAAGTAATGAACACTAAAATGAAGAATCCTATAGTACTGGTGTTTGTCATTTACATAATGCTTTAGTAATAAGTTTGTAATTAAACTGCTAAAGGCATTGGGCTCAGACGTCCCACTTGCCACTTTGCAGTCAGCAGTGTCTGAGCATGAGAATTAATGGTACTCCACCAAAGATAAGATAAAATGGTGTTTACTTGGCTGTTTTGTTTTCGTTTTGCTTGGTGTAGAGAGCACTGAATTTTTTTGTTTTCCCCTCTTCATCCTAGGTACTTTGGAGCCCCACTTGTCAGGCTTGCTGTGGACAGCTATGCTGATTTCTCTGGCTATAGTCATTGCTCTTCCTAAGCCCCACGGCATCCGAGCCTTAATAGCTTCTACGATATTACGGCTAATATTTTCAGTTGGTTTACAACCTACTTTATTTCTTCTGGGTGCATTCAACGTAAGTATCGAGTTGGGTGTTTGGATGTTCTGTTGCTCCTTTTGTACGGGCTTCTTACCTGCACCTGCAGACGACAGGCAGAGAAAGCCTGGAACGCTGGGGCAGAACTAGGCTATGGGGTCACTTCCTCCTTGGCCGTTACTGGCAGGAGAACTTTGCTGCTGTTCATGTAACCCTTGTTCCCTAAGCTGGAGAGCTCTGAGGTGTCTTTCAGTTTGTCACAGTCCTGGAGAAGCTCCCACCCCAGCTAGCAATAAAAAGAAGTCTCTGTGACCCTGCAGCACTCGGTGTTTGTTCAAACCCAGCTCTGTTCCGCGCCTGAGCTGCAGTATTTCCAGGTTGTGAAAGGTTTACTAAACAATGCATTTCCCAAATGTCGGCCTGCATTCTAACTGCCAGCCAAGAGCTGACACTGAGCAGTTTTGCTACAGTAATATGTGGACTGAGCGTGTAAGCAGAGCCACCAGAGAACTTCATTAGTGCTCAAACCAAGATATGTGTGGTTTCCAGGCAAGTAAGCCAAAAATGTTTCTTCGACTGAGTCAGCGGGAGCTGTGCAAAAATGCATCTTCTCAGAGCCTTGGCCTTTCTTGTGAAGTGCCCAGCTTTCAGGTGCATCATTTAATAGTGCTCCTTGTCTTCAGAGTGCACTACTGAGTGTCCTGTGCTGCAGGATCAGGGCCACCTTGTTAAGGCTGCTGCTGCAGTTGGTAATCATAGCATTTAGCAGGTGCCTGGTAGGTTGAAGGCAGCTTCCCTTTGGTGCTTTGAAAAACTGCCTTTTTTTTTTCCTGCAAGCTGTGTGTTACAACCAATTTATGGTTCATCTTTCCTTAGGTTTGTAATAAAATCATTTTTCTGATGAGTTTTGTGGGTAACTGTGGAACCTTCACTAGAGGATACAAGGCAATGATCATGGACGTAGAATTTCTTTATCATCTGCTGTACCTCCTGATTTGTGCTCTGGGGCTCTTTGTACATGAATTCTTCTATAGTTTGCTGGTAGGTATTAATTTTGTCCTCAGAATGCTTTTCTTCCTGTGTGCTTGTGAAGTCCCATCTCATGTGTATCTAGATGTCATGCGCTGCTTGCTTTCTGTTTGACTACTGCAATGCTGTTGTACAGCCACTCTTGAAAATGGCATGGTGATTTTGGCTAGGTTCCTAGGGGAGGCTCCAAGACCCCTGCTGTAGCTCCTTTTCCTGCTTTTTTTACAGAAAAGTTGAGATTTTTGTTCTCCTCAAGCAACTTTGACAAGAGACACACGTTTAAGGTTAAATTCTGTTACAGTTGCTTATTACAGTAAATATGTCTGCAGTTCCAGCAAAGGTATTTAGTATTTCCCTTTGTGGTAGTTAGTTGTCTTCACAGACACCAAAGTTATACGTTCTGTAGGTTAAAGGCACCGCTTGTGACCCTGCTCTGAATTCCGAGATGATAAAACAACTTAATGTGTTTTGACTCCAAGTGATCGCAACCTAGTGAAGCTTTAAGTCTTAAGGTCACATAAATTCATGCATGAGAAGAAAAATGACTGAAAAATGTAGAAGTGGTAACTGAACAGTGGGCATTTGTGGTGTTATTAACCCGTGCTGCGAGTTAATAATTTTTTAAAATAAAAATATTATTGAATAAAAAAATAAGTGTCGGGGCATACAGTCTAGAAGATAGTTTTCTCCATTGCTGTCCATAACAGTAAGGCAGTGTCCATGTTTCTGAGTGCTTGGCTAATGGTGGAGCATCTCTGCAGCTATGGGCCTTACGCAGCTGAGAAGGATGCTTGGCACGTGTCTGTTTTCTCTTTGGGGTGGAATTTATTGCGTGCAGTGCAATACTTCTAAGAACAGGCAGTAAAGGAATATATCTAGTGTTGGTGGAGAAAACGTGTCACTTTTAAAGCAAACCCTCAATGTCATTCAGAGCTCTATTTTTGTCCCTTTGTTTGATGTCTGCTACATCCTCCAGTAACCAAATTTGTTATTTTCTGTTTAGACATAAGTTCCATTTAACAAATACCTGTCCTCTCATTGTCAACCATTGTAGCCATCAGCCTGACTGGGCTACAATGGAGAAATGTCACAGACCCAGAGGAGTGAGAAACATAAAGTAATTTAAACAGCAGATTTTCTTCTCCATGCTAATTTGGGTGAAAATATTGTTTGTTGGTGGTGTGTCACCAGTGATATCAGTAGTACCTGTGAGAAACACCTTTGCTTTTGTTTCTTGTCCCAGCTCTTTGACTTGGTGTACCGAGAGGAGACCTTGCTGAATGTCATCAAGAGCGTCACTCGCAACGGGCGCTCCATCATCCTGACCGCTGTCCTCGCGCTCATCCTTGTCTACCTGTTCTCCATAGTGGGGTACCTCTTCTTCAAAGATGACTTTATCCTGGAAGTAGACAAGCTCCCTAATGAAACATTATTGCCAGGTTGGTACTGACGACTCATTTTGACAGGGCTGAAGAAAGTAATGGGCTTGTGTTGCCCAGGGCACGCTGAGTGTCTTCCACCTTCTGTGAGACGTACTGCTTATCTTGCAAGTTTGGCAGTTTCTTTCTTACCGAGAACTCTACATAAATGAAAGAAACAAAATGAAATAAAACTGATTGGAGCAAATGGACACCAAATATTCCTTGTCAATTTTTACAAGATGCTGTGATCTGCTGCAATATGAAGAGAGATGGGGTAGAAGAACCCCTGCAGGTAGCACTTGGGCTTTTCTGCACAAATCGGAGATTTTTCCTCTCCGTTTGCTAAAACAGTTGAGATTATCTAATTCAGATAACACCTACTCCCTCCCTCAGTTTAATTACAGGCAGGCTTTGGGTAGGATATGATGGGGAAGGCTTTGCACTAGGGGAATTCAACTCTGCTTTAATTTGTCAGACCTTGAATGGTTATATTTGCTTTTAATGGTGGGTCTTAGTTTCAACATAACAAAAAATCACAGAAGCATTCTATCTGCAGTAGCCCCATGAATGTAAATGAAGGGAAGCGACCTTCAAAGAGATGATCCTGTGAAGTAGAGGCTTCTCTGTCAAACTCTGATTTGCCCATAGTTTCTGTGTGCTGTATGAATGTCTCTCAATTTTTTATTGTAGTCTAAATTCCGTAACAGGCTTCTCAATGCTGACCTTATGTTGTTTATTTTAAGTTAAAAGTTGTTGGTTTTTTTATTCTCACTCTACAGCAGCTAGTGCACAACTCAGTGGATGGGAGACGTAGAAATGGAATTGTTAGAGGAGGAGTTTGGGTTTGGGCTTGTTCTGACTTCCTCGTTTTCCTGACTCTTGTGTTATTCAGACAAGCATTATTTGGCATAACTGCTATTTTTTTCTGATTTTACTGCCAACCCTGTAGGAGACCCAAACCCCACTGACCTTATTATTTCACATTTGCATCAAGCTGGAGCAACACCAAAGATATATGACTGCGTGGCACTGGGATCGCTTTGATACTTGCAAGATGTTGAAGTGCAAGTTGTCAATCACCTTGAAAATTCACTGTGCACCAGAACATAATATCTTTGGAATCTTTTCAATTACTTTGTCAACTTTGGAACTAATTCAAAATAAATACACAACTGTATTCCTTAATGCACAGAAATAAGAAGTTCATATTTGAATTTAAAATCACTGAATGTGTGAATCGAAGTACTACAGCCATCTACACTCTGGTAATCTAAACTCTAAGGTAATACGCAGTTGTAAATCTGCTTAATAATGCAACACCACATATGATATCATGAGCTATCTTAATATCTGAGAAGTAATTTTGCAAAACATAGCAAACACGGAGCCATTCAGTTTATCACCATCTGCTTTTAGATCGCACAGAACCAGGTGAAACCATGACTGGGGAGTTTCTCTATTCAGATGTGTGCAAAGCAGGTAGCAGTGAAAACTGTTCTTCAGTCATTCCTTCAGATCGTGAGTATCTGCTTTTTGAATTCTTAACTCCCATCCTGAGTTCTCACGCTTTTTCAGGTTAAACACTTTAAGTATATATATTTTTTTCTTCAAAATTAAACTGATTTGGGTAGGAAAGCTACTGTGAGTCTAGTGTGAAAGAGAAGCAACTTAAGCCAGCAGCTTAAATGACATTTGTTGCATGAAGTGTTTAAACTACAGAAACTTGGAACTGAACCACACTTTGATAAAACATTGATATATTCTTTAATTTTCTATGTTATCAATTTGAAAAGGAAGTGATGCAGTGTACATCCTCGCAAAGTTTATTATATTAAGCTATTAAATGTGATCTCAGAGGATAATGCTCTGAAATATGGAACAGAACATTGTTTATTGTCAGCATTATTCTATCTAGTTAGCTAAGGAAACTGTTTTTAGTGTCATGTCAGGAAGTACTCAATGGATTAAGCAGATAAGGTAGTTTTGGGAGGTTTGGGGTTCAGGAAAGTGCATGTGAGATATTACTTGTAGCATAATCACCAGCCTCAGCTTGGATGCTGAAAATTCTTAGTTTTATTTTCTAGAAAATGTAATTTACTACTTAGAGATTTACGACGCTGGCTGAGAAAGCCAGACAGAACAAGGTTATTTTTCTTAGAAGTGGAGCTCTTATATGGCCAAATGTTTCAAAGGTCAGTAATGGCCACAAGCCCATGCTCTCAAGGGGAGATGGCTCTGTTTTGCTCAAGTGTCCTCTTTAATAAACTAAGATTCAGCACAGATACAAGAATAGCTTCTTTATTCAGCTCTAGGAGGAGAGCACTTTGTCTTTATGCACTCTGGCTGCAGAAAGGAAGACTCCAGAGATGTGCTTGTATCAAAAATAATCAACTCGATATCAGGATCTTATGTGGCCAGGGATATGAACAATACCCAAATCTTTGGCTGTTTCTGTACCCTCTTGGGTTTGGGATATTTCTGGGTTGCTCTGGGCCATCCAAGACTTGATGAGGGAAGGCGGGATCCACTCATGAGCATTTTTGATGAAATATAAGTCGTGAGACTTCTAATAGGTACAGGGAGAGTGTATGAAATTAGGTAATTAATTCTAGCATCCCTGGAACTGAAACAGTGAAGCTGGAAGCTTCAGCCAAACAGAGAGAGGGTCATAAAAAATAGCGTTACGTTTTTGTAAAATGCTATTTCCATCAGTAGTGGTATCCTAGCCATTTGGAAAAGGAGAGCTGAAGTTGCCATTTTGAGTGCAGCCCAAAGGCTGTGCAATCTGTTAGGCACCAGGGGAGAGTTTAAGAGGCAACACTTTGTCCTCCGAGCTGTCAAAAAGCTATGATTCTGTATAAACAGGCATCTGGTGATCCGGAGCTATGCATACTAACAGCAACGAACAGAGAGACTTAACCAAGTCAAAGACAGCGTTTAAAGCACAAAGGAAAACTCTGCTGGTGGGGGAAAGGAGGGCAGGCTGCAGCCAGAGTGGGAGATCTGCTGATGGTCTGCTCCCTGCAAATGCTAAGGAGGTTTGCAATGCTGGCTGGAAAGCTGGCACTTTTTGCAAAGGGGAGTGGGAGCATAGCCAGCAAAGAATGGAGAGAATCACTTAAAACTGATCTTCTTGCCTTCTCTGTGTGTCTTTGCTTGCTGTGTTCACAGAACTGATTGCTGAAGAAATGGAGGAAGAGAATAAAGAGCATACGTGTGAGACGTTACTGATGTGCATTGTTACTGTACTGAGTCATGGGCTCAGGAGTGGGGGTGGAGTAGGTGATGTGCTCAGGAAACCATCCAAAGAGGTAAATTATCACTGAGTGGGGGTGGAAGAGTGATAACCGTGTAGGGCTGGGGATCTAGTTCTGCTGGGGAAGATGCATACACACTCTTGAAACAGATGTAGGAGACATCGCGAACTAGAAGGAACCACGCTTTCTCTCTGTGTAATACAGTTAAATCTCAGTAGTATTAAATTAAGCAGCAGCCAGTTCAAATGAGCTTTTAACTGTGCTTTTTGTCTTAGTAAATGAGACCTTTTCCAGCATAAGGGCTATCCAGAACGAGGCCCAAATGAACAGGTGTAGCCCACAGTCTGTGCTTTGGGAGTTCAGGAATCGAAGAAGAGAGGTACAGGCTAGAGAGAGAGTAACGTGAGGGAGCAGAATGAAGCTGCAGTGCTAGCTGCTACCATGCTATTGGCATGAGTTTCTGTGGGGAGTGTTGCTGGAAAGGTAAGGTATGTAGAACAGGGAATGGGATGAGAGGATGGGAACCAAGATGAGACTTTGGGAAAGGAAGGATCTTCTTTGGAGCCATCCTTTGCAGAGCAAAGACCATACCCAGAGCAGCCCACATCGCTGTTTCAGTAGCAGATGGTACCTACTGGAGTCTCAGGCTCTCTTCCCTCTGGTCATTCCCCAAAACCATGTTGGAGACCAAAGGGGCAATCTTGGTCAGAGTGGATGCTTTGCACCTTGCAGCCAGGGAAAAAGGGTCCTCTTCAGCCACACATTTTTACCCTCTGTCTGCTTTGGTCACCTGAGATAACAGAAGTATGTGGTCTGTAATTTCAAAGTGTTCTTTAATGTTTAGCCCTATTTTCAGCTTAAAATGATTTGAAAGCTACATAATTCCAAACAGAAGTTTGGCACTCATCTGGCTAGGATGGCTCTGAAAATGGGGGGTAGGAAGTAAATGTGATGTGAATGCTGATAAGTTGAATTTAGTGCCCTGTTTCATTCAAAACTATGTACTTGGTAAGATAAATGAATACTATTAAGTTTCAGTAAAAGTTTTCATAATTAACACTGGTACAGTATTGGTGTATAACCAGATTAAATACAGATACAATTAGAATCAGCTTGCAAGGTGAAGAGGGCAAATTTCAGCGTGTGAGAGAAGAGCGTAGACTTGGACAAAGCGAGCAGAAAGAGCAACCTGGTAGTGACTGCATGCTCAGCTGACTAATTTGGCATTTCTCTCAGTAATCTTGCACTTTAGTTTCACTTAATGCTTTGAGTTCTAAGTTATCACTGGACACCATCAGAAATGGAGACTGAAGGGAGGGGTTGTGGGGCAGCGTACTCTTGCTGCTGAACTACAAGAAATGTATTGTAAGGGTTAGCTGTACGCGTATTTGGGTTGTTAATAATTAAAATACGTATCTTGCAGGAACCTCTCTTTGCTGCTAGAGTGATATATGATCTGTTATTCTTCTTCATGGTCATCATTATTGTCCTTAACCTGATTTTTGGTGTGATCATTGATACTTTTGCTGATTTAAGGAGTGAAAAACAGAAGAAAGAAGAGATTTTAAAAACAACTTGCTTTATTTGTGGTAAGTGTAGAAACGCACTGAATACAGAGCTACTCTGTCAAAGTCAGAGAGAGCTGCACATGAGTCTGGAATTACTGACTTTGTTCCCCAGTTTCGTTCCCTGGCTAGTTGGTGGTCTTGGGTTCCATGTGCATAGCACCTTGACAGGAGGAAGAAATAGGGAATGTAGCCTCCCCAAAATGTTTTTTCCCTCAGATCTTCAGTCCCTGCCTCTCCTTTGCTTCAGACATTTTTTTGGGGGGTGCAGTGTGATGAGAAGCGTGTGTGAAAGTTTCTCACATCATTAGATTTGGAGTTAAGCTGCTGAGGCCAGGGCAGGGAACTGGCAGGGCAGTGTATGAGCTGTGTAACGAGCAGACCGACAGAAGAAACCTCTGGAATTCTGCTGCAAAGCAAACGCTGCATTTGGTATCGTTCTGCCTGAAACTAGTAGATGCTTTATGAAATCCGATGGACTGCGTACAAGGTGGCTGCCATTTTTCAGCCCCAAGTTTTCTGCGGTGTGTACCAGATGTGAGCAGCAGTTGCGGTGCCCGCTCTCCTCTCCACACTGCACTGTGGCTGTTTGTCAGAGAGTTTAGGCCATTCCATATTCGTTTAAGAATGATTGTGACTTAACAACTGCAGCGGGCTGGAGAAGTTTTGTTCTTAGAGCTCATTTTCTTGGTCCCAGTTTGTAAATACTAAGAGTTGCGTGTGTGTCACTCCTGTAGGTTTGGAAAGAGATAAGTTTGATAACAAGACAGTCACCTTTGAAGAGCACATTAAAGAAGAGCACAACATGTGGCATTATTTGTGCTTTATCGTATTAGTGAAAGTAAAAGATTCAACGGAATATACAGGACCAGAAAGCTACGTGGCAGAAATGATCAAGGTGAGTTGGGAGTATTCTTCACTTTTTCCTGGCACAGACCAATCTACTGGCCCATCTGGTAAATGCCGTACTGTGTGTTTTTATTTATTTTATAGCAAAAACTTGGAGGAAGACTTCTTCTACGCTAACAGGCTTAATCCAATGCCTTTCTTTTCACAAGTGCCTTCTAAAGATACCGTGCGTACGATGCGCTTGGCAAGTGAATACGATCAAAGATAACGCGTGTGTGTGTGTGTGTGTGTGGCAACGCGTTGTGGTGTGCTGCAGGCAGGGGTGCTCGTGGGAGGCTGCGTGTGCAGCACCGTGCTCACACCGCGCTGTGCATCGCTGCCCTGCAGCTCCTCGTGCGCGTGCCCGGGGAGGTGGCAGCGAGAGCAGGGCACTCGCTGTGGTTTTAGATCAGATAATGAGAAGCTATTGTTTTCAAAACCGGTGTACTGCTGTTTGAAAGAGTGTTTTCAAGTTGGTGGAAGCGTCTGAAGGTGTAGCAAACAGTTTATAAGCTGTCCCAGTATAAATAGCTTCAACTGGCTCGGAGGATTTCCCGTCATATGATTTTAGCTTATTACTGTAAGAAACTAAAATGAATATCTGCTCAATCGTAATGCTTTTTAATGAGAGAATTAAAAGCTGTGTCTATGCCAAGCAGCAGGTTCAGAGCTCCTGGAATTAGCTCCTAACCCCCAGTTACTGATTTGTGTATCTTCTGGCCGGTTAGCGCGAGCTGTTTCTGAAGCAGAACGTCCCGCTGGTTATTTATTTGCCTTCAGCCAAATAAAAGCAGAGTACTCGTCTCGCTGCCTCCGCCTTTTTTGCTGTGGAGGTGCCATCTCCTGTTACATGGCAGTTTGCCTCGGCCTGGTCAGAATGCAAATCCCCCCCCAGATCTCCTGGAGGTTAGGCGTGTTACTTCGGGGTCACTAACGTGTATGTCCTAGTTCTGGATTTCTGCCTCTGTAATGAGGGCTTAAAGAAATCTTGTGAGCAGTCACCTGATGGAGGATTAGCACAGTGAGATAACGAAGCACATCGCTGCTGCTTTCTGTTCCGCCCGGCTGCCTGTTTGTCGCCTGCAGTAAGCATTGCTTTGGGGGGAAGCATTGCACTCTTTAAAGTGCTTCTGCTTGTAAAAGTATTTTATGTATTCTCTTCAAGATACTCTATTTAAAAAAAGCATTCGAACTGGCTAGTGTTTTATTAGGAAATTATTATTTCACATTTGAAGCTTAAATTAGGCACTGAAAAACAGTCGTTGAATACGATTGCGATAAACATTTAAAAAAAAAATGGAAACCTTCAGCTAGAATTCCCATTCGTAGAGGTGTCAGCAGTGGGTGGTTCCCAGGTGTTCCATGGGGCTGTGGATCAGTTACGCACAGACCACGTGTCTCACAGAGATGAGACTTTGCACAGCGGTGTGTCCCAGGTACGGGCCTTGTGTAGCTTGCAGTGGTTCCTTCTGGCGTTTCGGGAAGAAGTTTTAAACTGAGAACTCTGGGTTCTCAGGGTCTCGGTGCAGTGCTGCTGTAAGCGTCACGTAACCGTGCAGGCTGAGGAGCAGGCAGTGAGTTTGCTTTGCACACCACTTTGTGCCACGGCAGCACGGGCGCAGCCGGAGGAGCCCAGGCTGCTGCTGCCCGCACTGCGCCGCTCGGCAGCGTTCCCGGGGCCCACACGGCACGGCAGCTGACTCCGAACTTTGGACACAAATTCTTTCTGTTGCTCTTGAATATTCAAATCATTCACCTGTTCTTTTCTACCCCAAGAAAATCTGAAGGTAAAACACGCGGGCTGCTTTTCTTTATCAGACCTTCTAAACGCTTCTGTGGGAAGCCCTGCTTTCTGCCGAAGGTGGTGGCCTGGGGCATGGCCATCTTTCCCTCAGACCGCCTGGCAGGGCGTGTGGTGCAGAAGGGAGGCCCTCGGGGTGCCAGTGGCTCCAAAGATCCGGATGCGCCTCTCCTGGAGGTGGTTCATTGCGTGCTGTACCCCGTGTGAATGTGAACCTGCGGCTGCTTGACGCCTGCAGCTCCCGGGCTCTCCCTGCACGCCTTGCGAAGGGTCCTTTGGTGGTTCGAGTTGAAAGGGAGCTTCTCCCCACGTCTTCAGACTGAAGGTGGCACTGTAACATCTTCGATGCTGATGCAGATGGGGCAGGCTTTTTCCATGGGCTGTTAGGCGGTACCATTGTTCACTGAAATCCGTACCCATTTTAGCAGCTGAGAGTAGGAAGCACGAAGTGCTCCCAGTCATCCTGTGATTACAGAATACGCCTTGATGCGTTTCACCTTTGCTCTGACTCCCAACACAGCATCTATAGAAACCTCTTGGATTTCTGCCTTTTGGCAACTGTTAAAAAAATAATAACAATTTTCCATTGCCGTTTGATATTTGTGTTTTTTCCAGCACCAGAGGACATTAGAAAACAAACAAAAAGCCCTACAGAATTTAGGACGCTAAAATGATACGCCACCAGCCTGTAAGTGCTTCGAGTGCTTCTGTGCAGTGCTTTAAGGATATTTTAAACACTGCTGTCAAAAGAATCCCGGGCAGTTTCACTTATGCCAATTAGTGAGTACTCAGGAGCCTTAAGGTTGATCTTGAATGTTGATGTTCTCTTCTCTGCAACAAGAAAATGTCTGTTGTAAGAATTTTGAGGCTATCCCCTGTCCTGGATGTGACAGAGCTGAATCTTGCCCAGAGTTCACCTTGCAGCCTGCAGGAAACTGACCCAGCAGAAAAGTAACTTGTAGCCATGAAAATCAATGATTAACTGCAGGTCTCTAGTGATGTTTGGATTTTTTCACGGATAGGGGTTGATTAAATTAAAATGCAGTGTGGAGAAACAAGTTGACAGTCAAACTTGGAAGCAGACCTTAAGAAGTATTTTGAACACCGAAAGCAAGTTCAAAACAAATGTGTAAAAAAAAAAAAAAAAAAAAAAAAAAAAAGCCATCTGACGGAATCGAACCTACAGAGTTTCAGTACTCTGGTTTGTAGCTGTACCGTCCATAACGTTTTTCTGTCCCACGAGACAAGCGTGGCTCTGAGTTTGTGCTTGTAATTCTCAGCGTGCTTTTGTTCGGGTTTCTGTTTGGTGGTGGAGCTGTTTGTTTGTGTGCTGTGGCGTGGGAAGCCGTGCTGTGCCGTCGTGTAGCTACAAGTCAGGGTTTTTGATAGGAGCCCTGGAATTCGTCACCAGCTTTCTCCCCCACAAACAGGGAGAATATTCACTTTCATCAATAAGGAGAGCACGTGCCTGCTATGATACGTGGTGTAAAGCTTGCAAGAGATATTAGGAATCTTAGCTGGGAATTGCTGGAGAAACCTAAGAGGGAAGATGCAGTGACTGCTTCTGTTTGATGTAAAGCTAAGCTTGCCTCCACGCCCTAGCTGCTGCAGTGAATCATCTGCTGTCCTGAAGTTCTTACCAGCACTTTCAAGGTTGATAAGTTTATGGTTTTCAGGAGGTGGCAAGCAGGAGCTTGGCATGAAGCAGATCACCTTCAAAATGCATTCTTGAACGGTCTCGTAATATGTATTTAATAGCACTGAAAGTACCCTAGGATATGAGAAAAACCTCTGGTGGTAACAGAGATGACCTTTAATTTTTAGTGTTTATGAAGCCCTTCTGATGACCTAGCTTCTGTTCATCTGGCTAAATCACTGCAGATGTGCATTTAAGATAGCGAGGCTTCAAGATGGATCGATGTCTTTTGAAAAGTGTTTATCTGGAAGGTATGCTAATGGTGCTGCAGAGCTGGTAGTCCAGTGCATCTTGTGTTTCCCAGGAACAAAGGCATATGGTTCAGCTGCTGTGTTGCTTTGTAGTCACCAGGGAAGATCAGGTGATGTCTGAATAATAGTATGTGTGTAGGAGGTGGGGGGATCCACTTATCGTGTTGGCCAGACACTGACATCCACACCCAAATGACTAATGTGAACTCGGTGCAACTCCCTACAGGTTAATTCATTTAAGTGTCTTATCTGCCCATCCTCTCAGGCTTGAGAATTTCTTCTTAAGGTTGCTGCATTTGCCCCCAGTTGCTGCGGCGGCCCTGCTAGTATCAGCCCCTTCAGCACAGCTGTCCTCTGAGTCTTGGCAAAGCTCTGTACAAACAGCTGTTTGCAGGCATTTATAATATGTAAAAAAAAAATTCTTACTCTGAAGCTCGATACACAGAGAAGCACATCTCCATATTTCTGTGCTTTCACAGGCTGTTGTGTGTGCAGCTGCAGTATGCTGTCACTCGCATGGGCAAATATTTGCATACAGAACTCTTGCATGCACTAAAACATGGATTTGCATATATACCTTCACATCAGTGTGGGTAAGAGCTGAGTGATTTTATGCACGCAGATATGCCTATTAACAATAATTTAAAAAAAAAAAAAAGACTTGCTTGGAAAAGTTCGTAACACAAAACTTCCTAACTAGCTCTTGCAATTTCCAGAAACCTTAATCTAGAGTGGTGCCAAGGATACATGTCATTAACCTCTATTTCGACACCACGGCAGAGAGGTGTGAGGGATTGCCCAAGCTCACATGTCCTGATCTAGAGCACCAAGCCCTGAACTTTAAATTGGATTGTGTTGTCATCTGAAAATGAACCACTTATAAATAGAAGTGATGGTGCAGATAGCCTTAAATGAATTTGGAACGGAGATGAGGACTAAGGATTTCCTTTTGTGCCCAAGTTAACCTCTTTGTACAAAACTGGGCATTTGCACATAGCGCTGGACGTTTTTCTTTTTGCCTTGAGCTGTGTGCCACGCCATAGTTGGAAAGTGTTTCTTATGGTTGAGTATCCAGGGTAGCCTGTAACTTCTGCCAAAAATTAGCTCCTAATAAATGAAGGCAAGGTTTCAGCAGCCTCAAGATTTAGAATTACAATCTCGCAGAAATGCAAGTTCAAGCTGATTTGAAGGATTGAAGTACCCAGCCATGGTCGTCGTGGTCTGAAACACACAGGAGTGACTCGTGATGTGCAGGAGGCTCATGTGACAATGGCTTTGAGGGGTTGCTGTCCCCAGGCTCTGCACTGAGTAAGTTCAGCTGGAGGTGGCCGCGATTGGGTTTGAATTGAAGCCCCTGTAGCAGTAACAAGTAGCCAAGGCATTTGGAGAAGGGCTCTCTGGTTTTGGTACTGGTGATTGGTGTGTGTATAGCTGGAATTAGTCTGAGAAAATGCTAGAACTTAGTTACATTCCTAGGTAATTTGTGCCTGGAAATCCTCTACTTTGTGACAAAACCAAATAGAAAAGAATGCCTTATCTGTGCTGGGCCAACCACAGGCACAGGAGAGAGCAGCCCATACGCACTGCCTGCGTGCAGTTGTTTGGTTGCAGATGGCGAGCCCAGGGCTTCCGAGCTCCAGGCAGAAATGGGTGCTGACTGCAAGCCAGAGAGCCGGACCGAGGAGGTCAGGGCTTAATTTGGTGGTACCTTCCCTTCCAAACAAGCTGTGTCTTGAGATACTGTACCAGGGTTAGCTAATATAATTACAGAGTTAAATAGCAAATAATAGCAGGGGCAGAGGAGAGCCAGGAGGTGGACTTGGCAGAAGGCCCTTGGCTGCTGGAAACACTGCGTCATAGGCACGGTCTGCAGCTTTGGTTTTGATAGCTGAGCTCCTCGTCCCACCCTCAGCATGAGGCAAGGTGCAGGCCAGGAGTGTGCAGGTCCCCGGCGAGGTGGCGTGACCTGTGCGTGTGGCAGCAATGACTCTTGCTGCCGGCCTCCACCTGACGTGGCCGAGGCCTTGGTTCTCCCTGATAAGTGACCCGGGCAGGGCCGTGCCCTGCAGCAGATCTGCGCCTGCAAAGAGCACAAAGGTGCAGAGGCTGGTAACTGGAAGGAGCGTGGTCTTTGTGATTAGATGTGTGACATCCCTGCAGCATCTGCAGCTATGGGGAAACGGTCGTCCTCCTTCCCTCGTCACCTATTCGGTGTGACATGGGGAGGGCTGTCAGCCTTGCTGCTCTCTAACGGTGCCCAGCAAAACTTCGTTCTGTGTGTGGGGCTTTTTCCCCTCCTTCCCCTTGCCCTCAGCATCCTCTTCTCTGACCCCAGCATGCAGCAGGAGCACCAGCCCCGTGTCCCCATGTCCCCACAGGCCTGTTAGGCTTTGCCTGGGCCCTGTGAGACGCCATGTGCCAGAAAAAGGGTCTGGGTGGGCGAAAACAGCAGCACATACCTCAGAGCAGTTCCACGTAATGGTTTGTTTGCATAATGTGTTCAAACAGGGCTGGATCCCAGCGCTTGCAGGTACACACGCGCACAGTGGTGCTGCGTCCTTGCTGCAGGAGCCTGGCCGGGGACGGAGGGAGGGGGAAAAGCTGGGGGGAAGCAGGTGCTCGTTTTGCAGCACCAACAGCCCCGAGGAGCTGCACGTGCTGAGATGGCCATGCCCCCAAGCTGTCACGGGGACAGTGACCGTTCCCCCTGAGCTATCGCTGAGCAGATGGCCGCCTCCTGAGCCCCCGCTGCCACTGGTCCGGCCCAGAAGTGCGGCCAAGGCCTTGACCCCGTGCTGTGGGCGCTCCGGAGGCCGTGCAGGCTCTTAGCGGACCTGTTGAGCAAGAGTAGGTGGGCCGCCACTGCCGCCAGCAGCTGTTTGCTCAGTCTTTGCGTGTTTAATTGTTTTGTCCTGCCTGGCTGATCGTGGTGTAATATGTCCTACTTCACTTAAAATCTAGATCCAAACAACCAGCAGTGAGCTGCTGGGAAGAGGTGGCACTGCCCAACCTGGGAGATCTCCTGCGGAGCTCCCACTGGGGCTGCGCGCTGCGGTCACGTTCCGCTCGGTGGTGCTGGGTGAGCTCACCTCACTTCTGATAAACAAAGCGTTCCGTTGGAGTGAGTCACTGGGCAGAACTGTTACTGGGATACACGGTGGGATCGATTCCTACACAGACGTGACCTTCTTCCACCTTTGGATACGGTGTCCGCCTTCCAGGCCTCCTGCTGCTGCCTTGCTCTGCACTTCTGCAAAAGCCCCTTCCGTATTTAAATTAAATGTTAAAAAAAAGAGGTTTTTTTGTATCATTAACCACAAATTTGAAGACATGGGTGGAACTTGAAAATATTTTTAGCGTGGAGGGGGGAGGCACCAGAGAGAGGTGAGAAGCCCACTTTGGTGTGGAAGAAGTGATGGTCGGCCCTTTGCAGAAGAGAGAACCCGGCGTGGGGCTTTTTCCAGGAAGCACAAGAAAGAACCAAGAGGAGTTTCATCTTGCCACAAACAAAACAACAACAACAAAAAAAGCATGAAGCTTTTCAGTTTCAAAGCACTCCAGAAAGCTGTTTATTAGCTGTATGACTTCTAATGACATGTGACAAATAGAAATTCACTGCTGTCGCTTTCCCTGACTAAGCAGTGGCCTGCCAGACACTCTTCAGAGGGCAGGCTATCGGAATTCATCTTTTGATGAGCATTGAATCAGCCTTTCAGCACCCTATAAATAAGAGGCGCAGCGCTGCTGCCGGAGCACAGGCCCAGAATAGCGGCGACTTCCTCGGGGCCGCGGCGAGGCCGAGCCGATCGCAGCCACCTCCCGCCCGGGAGCAACACTAATGCATCTCCTGGCACGTTCCGTGTGGAGGTTGCCTCAGAAACCCTTCTTAGAATAAACTCTTCGGCAGAAGCAGGGAAGAGCCGGCACTTCTCAGAATGAATTGCATCTGCATCATGCAGCACAGCTTCCTCTTTTATTTAAATTTCCAATCGTGGACGTTTTAAGAGGCCGGTCAGCGTCGCCCCCATGTCTGAGATTTAATGATATTTGCTTTACAAGAGGGACTTTTCCAACTTTACCTAGAAAAGAGCTAACCCGAAACCCAGCCCTTGTGGTTAGCCAGCTTCCGTCAGTGGCTGCAGTCAGCTCGTCTGTTCAAACAGAGGAAGCTGCGACTGTGACGGGAAGAGGGAGCTGAGTGCACACCAGGATCGCGGTGCCTCGGCTTGTAGGAGGACCACAGCAGACAGTGCATAACTGCATCGGTATGCGGGATGCCAGCAGCCGGGCGGCGTGCGGCAGCGCGACCGACAGGCAGGAAGAAGGGATCAAGGAGGAGGCTCGCGCTTCGTGGCTCGCTTGGTGCCTTCAGCAAAACAAAAAAGCTACCAAACCTTAAGTAAAAGATGTCAGGCTGCATCTTTAAAGGCACCCTGCTGTTCAGTTAAAGTTCAGCAGAAACTAGATCATCGAGATATAAATCTTTTATTCAGCCCTGAATCGCACCGCTCCGCGCCAAGCACTGCCGGAGGCGCAGGGCCGGGAGCCGGGCTGGCTGCTGCACACCGCCCCGTGGGCTCCCGGCAGTGACCTTTCCACATTCCTGCTTCTTTCCATTTCCACCAGCTCTGCCGAAGGCATCGTTATTTATTTATTCGACAGGACCCCCACACAATGGCCAGAGTGCAAGCATTTGTTCGGACGGAACGCTGCGTGTGAGCAAGCTGCTTACATCCAGGCTCCGAGCTCCTTTCTGCAGAGCTGGGCAAGCTGTAGGAACGGGCTGAAGGTTTCCTATGAAGCAGCGTGAAGAGATGTGGGGCTGTGTGCATGGGGAGGAGGAGGAGCAGGAGCAGCGCCCTGCGTGCTGGCAGCACTGCCGCCCTCACTGCAGAGCTCCCAGTGGTCAGCGTGTTTGCTGTGCCGGTTCTCCCTGTGTCCCCATTTCCTCACGCCTGTCCCCATGGTTCCTCCCGGCAGCACACCTGCCCAGCTCTCTGGGTGGACATCCCTGTACTTCTTGCCAGGCAGCAGCTGTACATTTTCTAGGTGCACTTGGGGTTTGTGCAGCACCTACAAGTGGCACAAAATGGGAACAGGAGTGAGGGCTGGGTCCAGCCCAGCAATGCGGCTGGAATGATGCGTAGGCATTTCCCTCAGCCCTTTCCCTGTCTGTGCATGGGAAACCCCGGGTGCCCACGTCAACCCCTTCACACAGAGCAGGCTTTGCAGTGGTGCCAAGTCCGGGCTCAGGTGTGGACCCTGCCCTTGCAGCTCAGAGGGCAAGGGGAAACCATCAGCCTGGTCTCTTTCCTTCAGCTTTCCCCTTTCTCAGCTTGAGGAGTTCACGGGATCATTTTTGTTTTTCATCATTCACGATAGCCATGAGAATGAGAGAGGCACTTTGTTCAAGTGAAAGCCAAGATTTCCCGTCCTCGGTGATGCGAAGAGCAGGGGCTTTCAGAAAGCCAGTAAGTGCAAAACCCCGAGAGCCCTGCAGGAGCTGGCCGTGCTGTAGGGCTAGCTAGGTTGATTTCACAGCTCTGAGACTGCCAGCCACCTGCCCTGCCCTGCCCGCGGTGATCGAGGTGCAGCCCTGCAGCAGCTCTAGCATTTGCTTGCATCGCAAAGTAATGTTGGAAAAGGCTGTGGGAGATTTGTTAACAAAACGTTGCAGGTAAGGATAAACCTGCTGTCCTCAGGCCCTGCTCCCATCGTGTTCCATGAGCAGAGCAGATGGGTGAGCGCCTGGGAGTGCTGTGGGCATGGAAAGCTCACCTCATGGGGAGCGAGTCAACGCCAAATATTCCCCCAGCGATGGAGGAGTGGGCAGGAGCTGCAGGGCTCTGCTCTTGTGTCAGCCCGGGAGCTTCGGGATGTGGAGCTGAGCACCTGGACAAACTGGAGAATGTAAATTGCATTTTAGTCTCATTGGCTCTATCCTTGAAAACACTCAGCATGGAGGACAGCAGAGAGGGGAAATACAGTTGTTTTTTAGTTGATTTTCCCTGGACGGGGAAGGGAAGTACTTTGTGGCAGAGGAGCGGGGCTCGAGCACAAGCGATGAGCGTGCCCACTCCTCCCTCCCGAGTGCTTTATGCTGCTAGAGGAATGCAGGGAAATGTTGCCCATTGCTGCTCTTAAATCTTAGTTGTAGAACTGTCTTTCCCTGAAGTCCAAAATATTTTGGCACTTGTCTTGATAAAGGCATATTTTCTGTATATATATTTTTTCTTTTATTAGCAGAAACCATCTGCCCTGTAAACAGGGATCAGGAGAAAAGCCGTTCTGGCAGTTCTGCATCACGTGGGAGTCCTGCATTGCACTGCATGGGAAAGGGCCTCATTTATGCCTTTTAATCTCTGCAGTAGTAAACTCTGAGCAGATCAGAAGCAACTAATTTAAGATGATGATTCTTGGCAAGAGATCTGAATTGCAGAAAGACCGTGACTGTGCCTCTCCATAGAGGTGCACAGCCCTGATTTAAGCAGTGTGGATGTTCCTGGAAAAGACTGAGCGTGGAGGGAGGGCGGCAAGGAGATGGGGGGAGCGGTTGATTTAGAGGTTTAGTCAGGGGCTAATGGCAAAAATCCAAATCGAGTTTGCAGCGCCATGAGAATTATCCATAGTTTTGAGAAAGTACGTAACGCCTGGCCTGTGGAAGTGGTGAACTTTGGCTGCCGTTAACCAGCGCTGCTGATGGAGCTCTGGTTTGGGATGCTGTGATCCCAGGGGCTGCTACCAGTCCCTCTGGTCCATGTAGAGCACTGCCAGCTGCCCCAGCATCGGCAGGGAGAGCGCACGCATCCCCCTCACCCCGCGCTACCTGAACTTCCATTCCAGAGAGCACCTCCAGCGTGGGAGGAGAGCCGGACTAGATAGGAAACCAGTGTTAAAACTCAGGGTGTCAAGATGCACCCCTCCTCCTCTCTTGTGGTTTTCTATTCCGTTCCCGCTTTTATTTTTAACGTCACGGGTGTGTACGTGAGTGTACGTGTGAGCCTCTGTGTGCACATTAATAAAACCTCATGCCTCTGCTCAGTTCCTGGCTGTAACTTAAACCTGGAGTAGAAGAGAGTTGCAGGCCTGAAGGAAGGCTTGGTTGTCAGTGGTGCACTGGAATTTAATCTGTCCCATGTTTTAGACTGAAAGAGCTGGTCATAATAGGGATTTTTTTTTTCTTTTTCATTAAAAAGGAAGTGTTTCATCTGTAACAGTGTTCTTTGGTAGAGCGCGTTTTCTTTCAGCACAAAGCACAGCCAAACTTTGCTTGATGAAAAACCAAAATCCAACATTATCAGCAGAAAATCTTCGATGAAGGCTAGTGGAAAAAGTGTCCGATGACTGTGGATTTCTCCCACGGAAAGATGCGTGTGCAGACACTAAATCGGGGCTGCTTCATGGTCCAGCGTTCATGTATTGCACTGAGAAAGAGATGGCTGGGGAGGATGAGTTGCTGGGAAGGAAAAGCCAACAGGAAGCAGCCTTAATTTTCAGTAGCTGCGTCTGAAGTGCCTCAGCCTCTAGTGGGTGATTTTACAGACTTTCCAGTAAGACGCAAATGAAAATGCTGCAGAGCTTATGTATCTGAGGAATGTCACAGTGTGGCATTAAAGATATGTCTGCATGGAGCCGCTGGGGTGCAGGTTTTCATGTGGTAAAAGCTAATTATGAACTTGTGCCTGGTTCTCAGGAGCGAAACCTGGACTGGTTCCCCCGGATGCGAGCCATGTCCCTCGTCAGCAGCGACTCGGAGGGAGAGCAGAACGAGCTGAGGAACCTGCAGGAGAAGCTGGAGTCCACCATGAAGCTGGTGACCAACCTCTCCGGGCAGCTGTCAGAGCTCAAGGACCAGGTAAGGGCAAGCAGAGCTGGCAGCGAGCCTGTGGTCGCACGCCCACGGGCAGCTCAGCTCCTGCAAGCCTGTTCCACCAAGTGGGTTTTTACAGCTCCGTGGACTCTGTGAACCCTGTGCAGAGTTTTTCTGAAGGGCTTAAGAAAGCGCTGTGTGAAAAAACACCCTCCCAAAGCCCAGTACTATAGCTATCCTGCCTGTCAGTGCTGCGCAAACTAAATGGGTGACACCTCCCAAAAGGAAAAACTTGCACTGAAAAATCAAAGCTGGCGTTGATGTCGGTCCACCTTTGCTGGTGCACAGAGCCTGCGTCTGCATCTTTGTTTACAGTTTTGTTGTTAATACAGCTTTCAACCCCAAGACCTTAGTGTGATCCTGCGAGTCAGAGGGTGTGATAGTGAGAGAAGTGCATTGCTGCTGCACGGACCTCAAAACCCACTGAGAAACTGGAGAAGAGCCTGAGCAGTTAGCGTGCAGTGGTCGTCTTCATCTTACAGCTGCGCTGCTCGTGCAGATAAAAGTTTGCTACTGTCAAGCTTTAATCTCCAGCACAGACTGCCCGCAGCGCTGTTTTGCATTGCAGCATGCATTGGTTCTGCTTAACACGCAAACGTTGCACAGACCTGAGGAGTGTTTCAGTGCAGCAGTTGTCAGAGCAACGAGAGCTTGAAGACTTTGCGTTAACGTTTAGTTTTGGCCCAACTCCTTCCTGTGTGTAATTAAGATCAGTAGTTTTCAGGGCTTGAAGGTGTTCTTGGGTAAACATTATTCTTTCTGGGAGAGGTTCGCAGAGGATTATTTAAGATAATGTGAAGGTGAAGTAACAGCTGATCAGAGGCTTACCAGTTGTGAATGAACTGAACTGCGCTGCCAGTCCTTACTCTTTGTACTTGATGCTTCGTTGACAGCGATGTGTTCCTTTGTGAGGTCTGCATGGGTTACAACCCAAGTGGAAGTAGAAGGCAAAACTGTTTCTGCCTGCCCTGGTGGAAGCTGTCTGTGGCGGTGAAGTGACTGCCTGCTTCTCGTTATGGATTAATAACCTGAGCCAGATGGTTCCGCTCGCTAAGTGTGCATAGATAGCTGCACTGGATGAGATGAACTGCAGGCTTGCACACAACTGTATCCTGGGGCAGTGGGTAGAATTGTCCAGGACAAAAATGGTCAACAGATTTGGATCGTTGCCTTTTCAGATTTGATCTGCCTACTGCAGAATAGTTGGCAGAACTCTCTTCAATACTAATCTGATGCCTGCTTCCCATCTCCGCTCTGCTTCGACCCGCTCTCTGTGTAAGCAAGTTATCTCTATGAAGACAGGCTTTGGGAGACAGCGCTGACTGCGATCCTGGCGCTGGCTTCCGATCATGCTCTGCTTTCTGATGGAGCTGGGCCCTTCTCCCCAGCACCCCGCAGAGCACAAGGAGGGATTAGTGTCAGGTTGAGAGCAGAAAGTCTTTCTGCTCTTGGCTGTAATTAGTTTTCAGACGCTATGCCATGGATCCCCTCGCTCCAGTTGGTTTTGAGGACAGAGGATGGAGGCAGTTGCTCTTTTGTCTGAGCTTTAATACTTGCTGGGTAGCTTTTTTGCTCTTTTGCCTGGAAACAATTATCTTGAAACATGTGTCTTACGTCTTCCTGTTGAAGGGTCTGACTCAAAGTGGTCTGCAGACAACAGGAGTCTTTCCATCGGCTGAAGCCAGCTTTGGATTGGAACGCATTTATTTCTAAAGCTTGCAGCTCTTGGCTGCCCAAGCACTGAAAAACCCTTCTTACTCTTTGTGAAAATAAGAATGAAGGATTTAGCTTTTAAAGAGCTATTTGACTGTAAAAGCAAAAGAGGAAACCAGCTTCATTAATGTTGTGATAGCTTTTAGGAATTCCCCTAAGTACCGTTATTGAGAGCACCCTGCTTAAGTTGCAGGATGTTCCAATTATGTGACAAAGCCAGTGCCACCCTCCTCCTGATTAGGAACTGTCTGCAGGAAAAGGAACCAGCCCAGGGAACTTTTATTTGTATTTATTTTATTGCAATTAAGTAGAGGGCAAACCTCTCATTCATTCCCTTTCCAAGCTCGTTAGGTTTCTGGAGACAGCAGTTAAAAACTGAAATCCAGCATGCCTGCTTTCACAAAGGAGAGAAATGCACCGAGAGCCATTAAAATCTTGATCATTTTAATTCTGTGCAAAAAGATTACGACAGAATTGTCTGCAGCAGCAGGGGATCAGATGTAATCATCCAGAAGTCCCTTCCAGTGCTGCCTTCCCATGTCAGTAAGTATGAGGCAGCCGCAGTAGATGTTGGCTTCTTTCAAGACAGTGCCGTGACATCACCAAGACCCTTAACCTCTGTCCCCCAACCTGACTTGTACCCAGCAGTCCTGGCCAAGCAGGTGAGGGCTGGCACACTGCGAGCGGCGCGTTCTGTGCCTGCCTGCGGAGCCGCTGCCCCGCTCGTGCATCGCGCACGCACTGCTCTCATTTCTGGACTTAACTCCAACTCACAAGCAACCTTTGGAATGAGGCAGAGTGCATCTACGTAATTACACACAATTATCTGAGAGCTCAACTTGACTCTGATGAACTCTGGGAGCCTCGGTTGGGTTTTGGTGTTTAATCACCTGCCATTGGGCCCGCTGGTAGCTCCCTACAAAATGGGCGTAGTTTGTTGTCCCCTGGGCTGGGGTGAGGTCACTGCAGCCATCAAACTCCTGTGAGAGATTCTCTCCCCAAGTAAATGTGATAGAGGCTCTGACTGCTTTGTCTTGCAGCCGTGTGCCTCTGAACATGAAAAACATCAATTACAGTCTCGTCTCATTGTGCTTTTCTCTTTTTTTTTTTTTGTTTGTTTCTGTTTCTATTCCATTGAATCATAGAATGGCTTAGGTTGAAAGGGACCTTAAAGATCATCTAGTTCTAAACCCTGTGCTGTGGGCAGGGCTGCCAACCTCTAGATCTGCCTGTGCAGGATCCCATCCAGCCTGGCCTTGAATGCCTCCGGGGATGGGAAATCCACAACCTCCCTGGGCAGAGATAAGAATGTGGTGCTGCGGGGCCGTGCCAAAGGCCTCGCACATGTCCAGGTAGACAACATCAGTTGCTCTTCCTTTGTCCACTGATGCCATCACTCCACCACAGAAGGCCACCAGATGGGTCAGGCACCATCTCCCCGTGGTGATGCCGTGCTGGCTGCCTCAGGTCACCTCCACATCTCACATGTGCCTTAAATGTACCCTCTGAATCACGTTATTAGTTCTGTGAAATCACGGCTCTTAATTCACTCTGTGAAACTAATTCATGTAAATAGACATTTTTAAAAAGAAGCCCTCGTTGCCACTTTCCATATCCAACTGGTGGGTGACCTGAGAAAAGGAAAAGTTCCAGGTGGTCCAGCAGGGAAGGGGTGTGTGTGTGTGTGTGTGTGTGTGTGGAGTTGTGCAAAGGCTCTCCCTTCCCTGTGCCCACGCCTGTCTGCCTGTGAAGCCCCATGAGCTTGTTGTGAAAGTACATTTCCAAAAGTGTGTCACAGAGAATGCGAGGTGTGACCTATCCTTGTGAGAGTGTGGCAATTTTTCTTAAAAAGTAACAGAAAAATGACAGTTCTGCCTCCCCTTTGGTCCGACACTGAGCAAGGCACCAGCTGTAATAATGCTTAATTATGGTTTTGGGAGCGCTGTTGAATTTCGGTCCTTCCCCTGGTGCAGATTGGGTGTAACTGCACACCTACCCTGCCTGGGTGCCTGACCACAGCTGTGTGTGCAGGGTGCATCCAGTGCCTTTCTGGAGGCTGCCCAGCATTGCTGGGTTTGACCCACGCGTGTTCCTGTGGTAGGCTCCAGACCCCCCCGCTTTGCTGCGGGCCAGCTCCTGGAACACAGAGTGCCCCAGTGCAGGGGCAGGAGGATTCACTGCCTCTAAATGCACATTTTTTAGGCAAATGCATTCAGGTGTGTGTTGCAGATGAACCATGTGTGAACATGCTCTCTCCCTTATACTGCAGTTGATTACTCCCACAGTCAATTCTGTTGATCAATGCCTGCAACTAAATAACTGAAAACTGAAAAAATTACATGATGTGGATGTAGATGTTGCAAAAACAGCATCATCTGGCTCGTTATCAGGGAGCTTAACGCCGAATTAAGGGACAAGGTTAACTCTCATAAAGCAGAACACTAGTTTCTCGTGCTTGAACACAAGATGACTTCGTGGGGCCGTAGTGGCTTTGTGGCAGGGACACAGTTGCAGCCACGTGTGCGTGCCATGGGGTATGGCACAGCTGAGTGTTGGCACGGCGCGTTGAGGCGGTTGGTGCAGGGAGCTCCATTTTCTGGTGGTTGTGGCTCCAGCATCACTATGCGATGGCAACGTGTGGCTTCAGGGGGTCAGGAGGGACGCTTGCCCTCTCCTGATGTGAGCTGCAGCTGTCCAGAACCTCCCAGCCTCACGTGAAGGCTCAGCCCATCTTCCCACCCTGTGCCTCCCTCCTGCCTTAGCCTTGTCCAAGTTACCAAGAATTCCTATAGGGAAGCTGCTGGCAGCCACCTGCCCTCATTCCTGCATGAACTCGTGCAGGCCACCAGGCTCTCCAGGGCCGCTTCCTTGCAAGCAGAGCTCGGTCGCACAAGCGAGGCCGGGCTTTCCCTGAGGAGCTCCGAGGCCCGGCGCTGCCTTCTCCGTCTGTTAGCACTTGGCATAGCGGGCGGGAGAGCGTTATTTGTAGAAGTGGGTTTCAGAAGCAGCCCTGACCACGGAGCGCGGCGATGGCTCGCTCCACGCGCTGACGCACAGGAAGCGGCCAGGCCTAATGAGCAAACTTTTTAATTTTCCAGATGACCGAACAGAGGAAGCAGAAACAGCGCATCGGTCTCCTAGGACACCCTCCTCCCATGAATGTGAACCCGCAGCAACCAGCATAAGTCAGAAGGGTCGCTTCTCCCTCTCGCAGCACCGTGAATAACGCTAACCGAGGCCAGATCCAACCACTGAGGCTGCTTCCGTGTACGTTCAGTTCATCTTGTAAATACCCTGTTTTTATACTGTATGTATATGACTGCTACTATATAAAGTTTGGGGCATACGTATTGTAATTAGAACTGTTGGCACACGCCGGAGGTTAATCTTGTGCCAAAACTATCAAAATTGCCTTTTTATTGGAAGGACTAAAGAGAGCACCTGAATTGCACTTGAAAAGAATATTTGACTACGTGACATGTATTTTGTATTTAAAGAATAGAATAGCTAGTATTTATGTTTTTATACAATTGTGCAATATGAATTATGCAATCACAATATATTTGTAACTCCTGAATGTCCTAAAGGGAGTGCACATCTTTGAATCTGGTGTGTTAGTACAATGTAATAAATGGTATAAAAATTACAGGTGTAAATGAGGCTGCTGCAAAATTGTGTTACTGGTGATTTTTCATACCCTTGGACATTTTTGTACCATGTGTGTAAATATCTTGCAGTGCCATAGCTGTTGCCTCTTCCTCCCAGGGATGACGCTGGGAATCCATGAGCTGTTAAATCGTCATCAGTTAAAACGAAACCTTACTTTGAAGCTTCCAAAGGGGGAAAAGAGGAGGTATTTTTTCAAGTGATTTCTTCGGAGTACTGAGTCTAAGAGAGCTCAGATACGGGGTTTTTTAAACGCTGAGATTTCTTAAAGGGAACTTTTTATGCAAAATGAAGTTTGGGATGAGTATGCACTACTGGTGAGTCGGCGCAGTCTCCTGCAGGCATTCCGTGCCACGGCACCTCGCCCCGTCGTGAGGCTGTCCGGGCTTTGTGTTCCTCAGTGTAGGACCTTTTCCTTTTGTTTTTTTCATGAGAGACCTCTGTGCCTGCCGGAGCTTTTTGCAGACAGGCCTTGCACCAATCGATCCCGTTAGGACCGTAGCTGAGCACTGACATATGTAATGCTTTATGAGAGAGCCGCTGCTCTGAGGTTGTTTTGTCCCACCCCGTTCTTCTCCCTCCATTTGGTCACTTTCTTTGGTTTCTGATTCTAGGAAGTACGAGGAGCCTTTTGTTTTCTCCAATCCATTGCATCGTTTTATACATGGACCTCCTTTTACAAAAGCTGACTTCCCTGCAATACTGTCTACAAAAAAAAAAAAGCAAAAAAAAAAAAGCTACAAACAGAGCTATGAAAATTTGTAAATGCATAAATATAGGTATTTAAATAAATGATGCAAAATCCGACATGGTCACAGGCTGCTGTGGTTTGTCCCCCGCCCTGAGGGCTGCGTGTGCTGCTGCCAGAGCGTGGGCACCGGGCAAGCGGCGCAGGGGGGGCCCTGCAGGGCAGGACTGAGCTCGGCCCCCCACAGCTCCAGGGGCAGAGGTGGGTCTGGAAACAGCAGCACCACTTGGGCCCTCTGCAGCCGCGTGCAAACGTGCTCCGGGTCCTGCAATTCAGATGTGGAGTGCTGATATTTCGGGCTTGTCATCCTCAGGCTGAAGTGTTTGAGTTCTTCTTGTTGCTTTTTTTTTTTTTTTTTTTTAAAAAAAAGATTTCTCCAGCTCCGAGCACAGTGTGCACAGAGCATTGCTGACTGTGTATTTGATTCAGCTGCAGCAGGAACTACCTGGTACAATTAATCACCTTTAATCTGCACCCAGCCATCTGAAAGGGGCGCGTCCCGCTGCCACGGAGCATCGCCGAGCCGGGCGCATCCCATGCTGCAGGGAGTCCTGAGCAGCGGCTCCAAGCCAGAGAGCTGCCGGTGGTTTGTGAGTTCTTCATCACACGTCATTCCCATACACGTCCCGGGAAACCTGTTGGTGTCTCCTCTGCATCCACCGGCTCCTAGCAAGGTGCATGCACAGGGAACGTGACGTGCAGCTGCTGTCGGGGGTTGTGCAATAAAGGGAGGAGGATCTCATTTTCTCCGAACAGTAGAGACTTGCATCTGACTCACTCCTTCCCTCCGTGCCATGCAGGGACAAACAGACACACGCAGATCCGCCAGGCTTCCTGGTCTCTCCCACAAGTCAGGTGAGAGGGAGGAGGTTGTGTGCGCTGTGGGAAGGCAGCAGCTTCCCGTGTGCCCTGTGCAGGGACAGCTGTGCTGCCTTACTTCATCTTTGCCTTAAAAAGGCAAAAACCGAGCAGGCACTTCAGCGAGAAGTACGAGCCCCAATCTGTGCAGTGATCTGTGTGAAAGCCAGCTGCACGAAACCTGGTGTTTTCATGTGCGGTTCTCATTTCCCAGGAGATGTGGTGAGATGCAAAAAGTGGTATTTTATTCCCCGTTGCTGCAGCTGCAGCCGAGTGCTGGAAGCAAATCGCAGCCGCCCTCTGGCAGCACAGAAGAAGCCACTGTCCTTTCCTCCCATCCAGCAGCAAGCAGAACTCACTTCTAGAAATCCATTATGACAATGGAATTTTGTGCGTAGCCATCACACATTTTAATTCCTCTTCTTGCTCTATGTGGCTGCCAAGGCCCTTCTGCCTTTGCCGTCCAGCTGGGCTGGGCTGAGCTCTGTGCCCCGTGGCTGCGGGCCGGGCTGGGACCCGGTGCTGGGGCAGCTGCTCCCTGGGCTCTGGGAAAGCCGCCTCGGGACCGATTCTGCTCCACGGTGCGGGGAGTCTTTTCCACTGCTGTGATTATCTATAGAAATTACAAAAAGTTTTATTCACAATTTGTGGACTTGGAAGTGAAAATATTTCAAAACCAAAGATGAGGACCTGTAATGACACCCATGGTTTCTTTGCGTTGGCCTTTGCTCAGGACCTCAGAGCGTCACCTCTTGGGACACCGTGAGACGGGTACGAGGTTCCCGCTGTCCACCCCGGCAGAGATCTCCGCCGCGGTTTTTCTCAGAGACATCAGAAATGAGCTGTCACGGGAAACCCTCCACAAATGGTGAGGTTGGTGCGCGCCGCTGGTTGGGTGGAATAGCTCTGAATTTCAGCAGGTTACTTCAAGGAACAAAACTCGCCCTGCAGACCACAGCCAGAAGCTCACGCTTTCCTGGTGACGCAAAACCCAAATTCGGCGGCGGCCGGGAGGAACCGGCACCTCTCTGCCCCGGCGCTTTCATAGAATCACGGGAGGGTTGGGTTGGAAGGGACCTTAAAGCCCATCCGTTCCAACCCCCAGCTGCGGGCAGGGACACCGCTGCCCGGCTCAGGCTGCACAGGGCCCATCCACGGCCTCGGGCACCTCCAGGGATGGGGCACCCACAGCTCCGAGCAGCTCGGAGCCAGCGCCTCGCGGCCCCCTTCCCCTCGGTCACACATAGCCATGGTCTGTGCGCACGTGGGTGCCTGCGGGACCCCCTGAGTTGGGTCACACCTCCAGCAGAGTGGCGGGGACGTGGCGGAGGGGCCACGAGGGCAGCAGGAAGGATTTGAGGTGTGGGAAGAGGTGACTTGTGAGGAGCTGGAATTGCGCGATCTCGGAAACAGGGACTGGGAAAGGAAGCGAGGTTTCCGGGTGCTGTCGGAGAGGATGCAATGACTTGTGCAGACGATGTCAAGAGGAGCAGCTGCTGGTTGGGAGCACGGAGGCTGAGGGCCCACGCTGGAAACTTTGTGACTGAAAACCCCTTCCCAACCTCCACTGCACCGAGCGGTTCGGTGACGCATCCCGGTGGCAGCTCAAGAATTAGATGAAAGTTGGGCGTCTCCACCCATCTCGCGGGCGGCTGCGCCGGCTCTGTCTGAGCCTGGGTCTGAAGCAGGACTGCAGTACCTGAAAGTCTGGGAATACGATTGTGTCGGCTTTTAAACGAGAACTTTCATTCTGAGCTGAAAATGAAAGTGACCTTCAGAAGAGGAAGGAACAAAAAGTATCTACCAATTTTTCTAATAATGGAAAGTCCTCAAGGGGAAGGATCTCCATGTATTTTTTCAATTTGCATGAATGGCTGAATCCGTGGATGAGAATTTTCGTCGCTAATGAAGCAGGTGACGTGCCAATCAAGGCCATGCAAATAACTGCTCAGAAAGCACAGCCGCAGTGCCGTGGCCCCGAGACAGCTAAATGGCAGCTCCCAGCCCTGTCCCCAATTTTGCAGCAAATTGGCACAGGGCAGCACAAAGGAGCCTGGATTGCAGCCACGGTGCTCGCGGCGGGGACTCGCGATGGGGCGCGTGTGATGGATCCCTCCTTACATAATGGAGTCTTGATTGATACTTTGTCGGGAGAGTCATAATATAGCTCCGTGTAACAATTCAACTTGTCTCCCGGAATGGGAAATGCTCCTACACACAGACTTAATAGGGTTTTTTAAATTGCCCATTGTATTTCTGAACAAGAGAAACTTATTTGGAGTACTTTCCCTTTTACGTTTTCAACATAAGCACCCGCAGACATTGCCCTGTGTGTTCCCTGGGCGTCCTCCCGACGTGCGCTGTCACCGCGATGCTCAGGCGCCGCAGCGCAGCGTCCCAAGGCGCCTTCAGGTTCATCGTGGCCAGCAGTGACCCTCGTCCTCACGTGGACTCGGTCAGTAGGAGGGGTTGGTACGTGGGGCAAAAACAGTACGGAGTCATTAAGGTTGGAAAAGCCCACCACGATCATCTGGTTCAACCTTACAACCTCTCCAGCAAGGTGAAGCTGGCATTTTAACGGAGGGATATATGACAACTGCAAGGGAGATGCGGGAATTTTGTGCCTGTTTTTTTTTATTTACTACCTTTACAACCTTCTCTCAGACTAAACACGTTAATTTGATGAATGTCAAAACCACCCACAAGTAAACTGAGCTGTCCCATCCAGTACGCTAATGTCAATTTGTTTTTAGTAACTAGAAGGGATGCTGGAAAACCCCTATAAAGAGTTCATTTTTAACAAAAAGTACCAAAAACTCCACCAGTTTTGCATCACAAAGTAGTGGTTAAAGTAAAGATTTGAGTAAAGCAGCATGTCTGTGGCTTTTGTGGGTGGGTGCATCTCGGAATGACTATCAATCTGTCAAAGGGGAGATCTGCATGTCATCTCTGCAGATGACAAGCAAAATCTGCAGTGACAAATATCTTTCCAGTACTCGGCTGCACTGTGAGCTTCGTAACCGCGCTGCCAGCCAGAGTCGTTGAGTCTTGTCAGCACGTAGCTCAGGAACTCGCTTGTTTTTTTGGTCCGAGTTTCGAGCTGAGGAAGGAAAGACAAATATGGAGCAATGCTCTGAAGATGCCATCGAACGCCGCAGCCGCCGTGCTCGGTCAGGCAGCAGTTCAGCCCTGCGCACGCCGGCGGTGCCTGGCTGAGCGGCCGTGCAGTCCGGGCAGCGCAGTCATGGCTCTGTGGGATGCAGCGCTGCAGCTGCGTGTGTGAGTG
Organism: Numida meleagris; assembly: GCF_002078875.1. NCBI lineage: Eukaryota > Metazoa > Chordata > Aves > Galliformes > Numididae > Numida > Numida meleagris. Next base: position 18,625,228 of record NC_034419.1, read on the forward strand.
GGACCGTGGGAGCAGCTCTGCACCAAACTTAGGTAGCTCAGTGCGCTGCTGCAGCTCCCCGTGCTCACAGCTGGGGCCCCTTCCCGCGCTCCCTCCTGGGAAGAATGGAAGTGATTTGTCCCAGAGCAGCACGGCAAAATCTTCTGAAATTGCAAAAATAACCACGAGATGGGAAAACCACCCTGCGCCTCGCAGGTCACAATGCCAGGATGCACGCATTGTCCAGGCACACGCAGGCTGACAGCCGGACAAAGCGCCGCAGGCCAGGTGCTTCCCCAGCAGCACCCGCAGCAGGAGCAGTTGGGCTCCGGGCTCCTCATCCAGGGCAGCACCGCTTCAGGGCCGGCTCTCGGCCCTCTCACCCATTATTCCTCCTCTGCTCCCTGTTCTCACCCTGGCGCTCCATCCTTCTCTCTTTTTTTTTTTCCTTTCTCTCTGTTGTGTCATTTCGGGAATGACTTTGCAGCTCTTGCACAGAGCGCTTCCTCTGCCTGGAAGCGGTGCTCAGTCCTAAGGGAAAGGATGGAACTGACGCCTGTTTACTGGTGCTTTTTCAGATGATAATTTTGTTTTTACTTTCCATCGCTGGCACTAAGTAAACACACAGAGCGCTGAATCTGAAGGCAGCAGAGCGGAATTTCGTGTCTGTTCCATGTGTTTCAATACAACTCTGAAGATGGCATGTTGTGATTTTCATCTCACTCGTGTCCGTACTGCTGTTTTTACACAACAGAGATGGAAACACAATCTGTTACGTCTGTAAGAAACTTTTACTTCTGAATGAGGGGAACAACGCGGTGCACATTTAACTTACGGGAAGAACGCCGCATCCCCTCGGTGCCGGCATACCTGAGAGCAGTTAAAAATGGCAGTTTGCGTCTATTTACACAGCACCAGAGTTCTCACAGCAATTTAATCCCACGATGATTCGTTATTCATAAACCACCAGTACCATTGCAATCTGCTGCGTGATGCACGCCGCACGACGGCTCCCGCTGGTTCCTCCATGTGTGCCTGGTGGTCAAACTGCCCCGTGATTTCGAGGAGAACTTCTCCCCATGGCTGTGAATGCAGCGTGGGCCTTGGCAGTGCAGCTGCCCGGGCTGGCCATGCCCTCCTCGCCTCTGGTCTGCGTTCCCTTAGATCTGGAGCTGATGAGAGGCGTAGGTTGTCAGAGCCCAACCTGCAGAGCCCCAGATCTCTGGGCTCACCCTGGGACGCCCACAGCTGCTCTGCACCTGGCACAACAGGGCCGAGGGAGGCTGTCCCAGCATGGAGCCATTGTCCCAACAGCGTGTGCCTGTGGCTGGCACCATGGGCCTGCTCGTTCCTGGAATTAGGAAGTGGGAGGAAGAGAAAGAAACCAAGGGTTGTTCCATGTAAACGCTGGGAAGAGATGGAAATGCAGGTTCCTTGCAGTGCCTTTGAAGTCAGTGACAACCAAACTCTCCCAGGTTTCTCATGACCTGGTGGTGATTTCCTTCACAAAGCTGATGGCAGCGGGACGGAGGGCACCCGTGTGGGGCCCTGGGATGGGGGCCTGGCTCGCCCCACACAGCGGGACAGCCCCAGCGCTGCTCCTCGACGTTACGGTGAGAAACCACCGCTGGGACTTCCTCCTCGTGCACCGCTGGCCCTGAGGTACGTGCTGCAGTGCTGCCCTTCTGGGGCTGCCACGTGTCAGAAACGGGCCGGTGTGCGCCGCAGCAGCCGGGCCTGGAGGGCCTGGAAAGAGACCTGGAAAAGACCTTCCCAACCTTAATGATCCTATGGTTCTACTGGGCAGTTCAGAGGGCGTGTGCCTACAAGGACTGAGACTCCTGATTTTTGCTTTCCAGACCTTTCCCGAGTTCTCATCCCCACCCCAGACTCTGCAGGTGTAGTGCTCAGTCTGGTAGGACAGCACGGAGAAGTCTTGTCCTCACCCGTATCCTCGTCCTAACTCTGAGCAACACGAATTATAAAGCAAAAGGGAAAAGATCACCTGCTTGTAAAGCACCCATAGAGCTACCCCGACCCCACTGCCGGCTCCTCGCTTTGGAAGGGCAGGGTCCTCCCAGCCTACGCTAACACCAGGTTTTTTAAAGTGGAAAAGTGAGTAGGCAGAACACGAGACTTCCCTGAACCAAAAAAGCAGAGGTGGTGCATCGGATCCCACAGGAACGAGGCGGGCAGACGGGATGAATCAGAGGGGCCCAGTGACAGCGCGGAGGAGGACAGCCGTGCTGGCAGCGTGCCCCGGGGAGACGCTCCCCCAGCATCCTGCCGCCAACCCCTGCCGGCAGCGCTGAGTAACGGGGAAGCCGATGACCGAGGGGCGGCTCCGCTGTCTCATAGGTGAATGTTGAGCGTGCCATCTGAAAATGAATTGCTCTCAAATTTGGAGTGATCCCATCCTGGCTCGCCTGGGGTAGGCCTGTGATTCAAGTCTGTTGTATGCGAATGGGAAGCGCGTGTGTTGCACAATCCCACATCAGCAGAGGAGAAATAGAAGGTGTTTGCAGGCTGCACTCAGCTGCTGGCCTTCGTCTTCATGTCTGTGGTAACTGCAGGATGACCAGTGTGCACAAGGGACTGTGCTTAGACTGCGCTACGGCGTTACTTGGAACAAGCTTCACTTTTAATTCAAAATCAAGACAGCAATAATTGATATCATCAAGCCATTAATCCTGCCTAAATAAATACACCACAGTCTTCCAACATACATGCCAATGAGCGTGCACAAGCGTTCGGGCGAGCGCTGTGGGAGGAGAGGTCCCATCCTGCCCCGACCTGGTGCTGTGGCTGCTCTGCCGGGCTGTCCCATGGGGTAACGCTGTCCCGTACAGGGTGAGCCCAGCACAGCCCCATGCCCGGCGGCGCTGCCTGCCCCGTGACAATGAGGTAATGTCTCTGCTCCTGGGTCAGATAAATACACTCATTTTAGAACCACCAGACGCGTTACTGAAAAACAGATAGGGAACAAGCAAAAGTCCCCTGAGCAACGGAGTACGAACTCCACATACAGCTATGACTGCAGGACGCAATGTGAACGCTCACTTATTTTCTCCCAGCGGACGTTGAGATGCAGCCACAGAACCTGCCCGGGACACAGCACCTCCGGGCACTCAGAGCTCACCAGGACCCTGAGCCCTGCAGCGGGGGAGGAACAGGCGTGGTGGGAGGGAGGCAGCGGGTGAGAAACAAGAAGATCACTTTCTTCAATTTCAAGAAGAAACTGAAGATCGTTTCCAAACAGCGGTGTCTGCTCCAGATGTAACCCCACAAACCTCACGCCCCCCGCGAGCTCGCTGCAGCTTCCCCTTTTGGGAAGAGGTCACAGCAAAAGGTTGTGTTTCTGGCAGAGTGAAACAGCATTTCTTCCCAAATGAATGAGCCACGTGTACTCCTCATGTAGGCCCTGGAGCGGCCATACTGACCCTGGTATGGCCTGGTCTACTGACGTACCCATGGCACCACTCTCTGCATCGCAGGGCTGGGAGCAGCTGGGAGCTGGGCAGCCCTGCTGAGAGTCATTTTACAGTTTGAAATCAGAACTTCTGAAAAATAACCCCCCAGATATGTAGAGAAATGAACCCAGAATAACTTTGAAATGAACGCCTTCTTTTTGTCAATGCGCTCATCTCGTTTCTTGCATGCGTGCTGCATACAAAGCTGCACAGCTGATCCCCTTTTTCCCCAGCACTGCCAGCATTAGAACTTCATTCAGGAAAGCAGCTTTTGGAGAGAAGAGCTGAGTGCCTGCAGTAGATGCCAGCAGCTCTGGAGGAGCTCCATGCAGCCACTGAGCACAGCTGGCACCACACTTCAGTGCGTTAGGGAGAGCCAGTGGTCCTCCCTGTAACCATTCGTTAAAACATTTTAAAAGCAAGCTGTAAAACGTCCTCTCTCACGTTAGACATTTACTTGACCAGCTCTTCTTTCCAGAAGCCGCATTCCCAACGGAAGCTCTAAATGCTGGCGGTGCCGGGAAAGCGACCACGCGCAGCATCACCCTCCGCTTCTGCACTCCGCTCCGAGGAGCCCCGAGGAGCTGAGTACACATCCATGTGCCACACAGCGCGGAGCAGCTCGGAGACCAAGCTCCTCCGTGCTCTGAGCTGGCGCGAGGCGCTCCCCACACACACCCGGGCTGTGCTGGCCATCTTGAAGGGAAAGGTTTCGTCGGACCGCCCCGGTGTCCCCGTGGTGTGGTAACACTGTGGGGCAGAACGTCCTCCACCCTCCCACCCCGGCCTGGCGCAACCTATGTGCTCGACTTAACACACGACTGCGCTGGTTTTTTGCCACTTGATTCCTGTTAACAGTCATCACCTTTTCTCTTATTACCGGAACAAACGCGAGCGCATCCAAACAATGCTACATGGGGCTCCAAAGGGAGATCGTTTCTCATGCCTTCCCTCTGCGCTGTCAGCATCAGAGGCACTGGTTCTACACCAAGCACGTTTTAGTCAAGATATTAAGAGATGGAACAACTTTTGGCACGATGGCATCGTGGAAATGCAAAGCCTACAGCACACTGGAGGCACAATGAAACAGCTGAAAGGTTTCCTTCTTAAGGAAAACAACACAGTGATGGAGTGAAGGGCCAACTGCCAACTGCAATTGCCAATGTCTGCATCAATGGCAGCAGAGCGAGCATTTCTGACCAGCACAGAACGCGGCTCATGGACACACACGGACACACGGACACACACTTCTCCCCGAGGCTGCAGCATCAGGGAAGCGCGTTGCCTCCGCCCGCCCAGCCCGGGCAGGATATCCCAGGAGGATATTAACCATGAAATGTTAAAGAGCGTGAATATGAGTTTCTGAAAAGTGGAGTTCTAATGACTCTTTTTTTTTTTAAGTATGAAAAGTAAAACTTAACGTAACTGCAGACACGGTATTTGAACATGATGCAAGCTCATGCTTAGGGCTTTTGGGAAGGACAAGGTCTCCCAGGCTGTGATGTCAGGCTGCGCCCCGGGGCAGGGGGACGTGCTGGGCACCGGGCGGGCTCCCAGCTCCGTGCCCGCGGGGCCGGGGTTGGCAGGGCTGCAGAATTTCCCCCTCTGCGCATTTTCGAGGATTCCATACTTCAGGTAACGTAATTCCGAAGACGTTTTACTGAGTTTTATCCTAAAGTGACTGCACGTAGCGCGGCCGCTGGGGCCGCGGCACCTGTCTGCCCCGCACGTCGGGGCTCCATCCGCCGGCCGGGGCTCGGGGCAGCCGGCTCCGAGAGGTCACCCGGAACGCCTGCGGTGCTTTGCTGCAGAGGCTAACCGCATCCCGGCATTAAAATGTTACTTCATGAACAGAGCGCACGCAGCCTCCCTGGCACTGCTCGGCCCCGCCCGGCTGCTCCGCCTGCCGCTTTATTGCCGTCACCTTTCCCTCTGCCCTGCGCCCCGGGGCGTCGTGCGGGCCGGGCCGGGCCGGGCCGGGCCG